>NW_014011510.1:0-1614 GCF_000611645.1 Monoraphidium neglectum
CCCCCCGCCCGGTGATTGCCGCACCCTGGCCCCCGCCCAGCCTCCCGTGCACGCCCTCCCTCCACACAACCTCCCATCATCAAAACAGTCGCCCCCCCTCCCGCCTTGACTCCTGCTCACCAACAGGTGCCAATGTACAACGCCAGTGCGCTGCGGGTGTCATACCTCAAAATCATGGAGCGCCGGCTGGGGTCGTCCTACCAGGTGGGCGGCTGCTCACAGCCCCGGGCACGGCCTTCATTCAGACGCGCCCACCCGCCTTTGCATGCGCCTGCATGCAATGCTGGAGCCAGTTGCGCCTTGCCCTGCACCGCGGCGTGGCTGAGGCGGCGTCGGGCGGCGGTCCGGCCCTTGTCACGGGGGCGGCACAATGACACACCCGTGGCCCCGCGCGCTCGCCGCCCGCAGGTGGACAAGTGGGTGCGGAAAATGACGCGGTCGGGCGACTTTTTGATCCGGGTTTGAGCCTGGTGTAAAGCCCGCACTGTCCACAGATCTAGCGCCGAATGTCCACAGATCTAGCGCCGTAACTGCGACTGCACGGCCCAATGCTCGTCCCATACGCGCGTGCGGATTGCAGCTGCACGCGTAGCATCCTCAATGCGTGCCTGTCCGACGCAGCAGCAAGCGTTACAGCGCGTTTTCAGGCATCACGGTTGAGACACCCCGCCTACCAGACACGAGTGTTTGAGTCAAAGGTGGCTGGACAAGGGCAGCGTCCTCAGCGCGCCGCCACACGTTTGCAGCGGCAGGGCTGCACCGACCCTGCCTCACGGCAGCCTTGCTGCGTACTCGTGCCGATTCGCTGCATATGTGGACACCTTTTTCAGCAAAAGAGGCACCAAGCGACAAGCACATTGGTTTGACGGCCAAGCGTGAGCACATCGCAGGCTCACTGTTGCCAATTATACATGCCGATGCAAGCATCATATTCCTGGCAGCCAGTGCCGGGAGACCAGTGAAGAAGCTGCCTGTTTAAGGCTCACAGCGGTGCACATTATAGTCCATTTTGCAGTTATGAGGCGGCTGCGCACATGCGGTCAGCAGTCAGTCAAACACACCAAATGCGGTGGGTGCTTGTGACGAGGCCGCTGAGCCCAGGCCAGCTGCCCATGCAGGGCTGGCAGACCGCGAATTTCGCAAAGCCCTGGCAATCCCCCGCAAGGGCGTTGAGGCGTGAATAGCAGCCACACACCGGGCGGCGCGCGCTGCGGCTGCCGGCAGGCCATCCTCTCCTAGGGCGCGGTCACCCCCGGTGCCACTGCTGCGCCATGAGCAGGATCCTCTCGAGCGGCACCGCGTGGGTGCAGCGCGCGGCGTAGGTCGCCGCGGATTCGCTGTCGAACGCCCCCACCACCTCCTCCCTGACAGCGTAGCCGGCGCGCCATGCCGCGGTGACGTAGCGCCCAAACTGCCACGTCTGGGGGTTGGTTTGAGGCGGGGGTACAGACTCAGGTGGGCGTGGGCCAGGAATCGGCAGCGGGGCGGAGCCAAGGGTCCCGCCAGCGGCGCCGACAGACGGCGTGACGAGGGGAAGCCGCACGCCTCGAGGCAAGATTCGACGTGCGGCGCACGCCGCAGCTTGCCGCGGGCCGCGGGCCGCGGGCCGCGCAC
>NW_014011510.1:2293-8477 GCF_000611645.1 Monoraphidium neglectum
CGCCGCAGCTTGCCGCGCCCCGCCCGGGCCCGCGGCGGAGCCGGCCGCGCGGGGCCCCGCGTCACCTGCAGGTTTGTGTTATCAACGATGACGCACGCCACCCCCGCCGCCAGTGACCCCTCGAACGCCGAGTAGTTTGCCTCGTGGTGCTCCGACAGCCGTGACGGGTCAAACACGTACTGCCCAGACCCCTCCTCCACGAAATACGAGTCAGTGCTGTGGATCGCCCACACCTTGCCGGCGGCGCCAGCGCCGCGGCCGCCTTTGTCTCCTTGGTGCGCATCTCCCGTGGGGCCGGCCGCGGCCTCGGCGGCGGCGGCGGCGGCGATCTCGGCCGCGCGCGTGGACTTGCCAGAGCCAGGCAGTCCTCGCATGACCCAGACAGTCCGAGGCCCGGACTGCCGCGCCTTTGCAGCCGCGAGCACGGCGTGCTCTGTGCTGTCGGGCAGCGGGACCAGCCAGCCCCCGCCCTCGCGCTGCCACTGCGGCGGACCGCCGTTGCCGCCGCCCCTGCCGTTTCGCTGCGGGCTGCCGCCCCGTGCGAAGCGGCCGCCGCCGCTGCCCGCGGCGCCGCGTCCGCCGCCGTTGAAGCCGCCCCCATTGAAGTTGCCGCCGCCGTTGAGACCGCTGCCGTTGCGGCCACTGCTGCCGTTGTAGCCCCGCGGCCCGCCGGCCGAGGCGTCAGGGCAGTCGCGCGAGAGGTGACCAACGTTGCCACACGCATAGCACGTTACGTTGCGGTTTGGGGGCCCCTGCTGGTATCCTCCTCCGCCGGCGCCGCCCCCATAGTAGCCCCTGCCTGGCGGCGGCGCGCCGTAGCCCCAGCGCCCGCCGCCGCCGCGGGCCGCAGCGAAGGCGCCCCACGGCGCGCCTCGGCCAGGGCCGCCGCCGCCGCCAGCGAAACTCGCGCCGCATCCGCCGCCGCGGCCGCCACTGTACATGCTGCGGCCATAATACTGCTGCTGCTGCTGTTGCTGCTGCTGCTGAAAGGGAAGATCACGCCAACCCCCGGCCTGCTCTTGTTGCCACTGCTGAGCAAGCGGGGCTCGTTCCCAACCGTCCCCATCTCCTTGTGAGTGCTGGGAGCCCATCGACTCCTGCGCGGCAGGCTGCGTCCAAAGGGGCACGCTGCCCTGGCTAGCAGCACCTGCAGCAGGTGTATGCAAGGGGGGCGCCAGGGGCGGTGCGCTCATGCTGGCTTACGAGCTTCGCCACCGTGACTTGCAGCTCTATTTATTGAATCTCGGTTGCTCGCGACAATGCAATTATCCGATCGGGCAGGTACATCATAAGGAACGAGAGGCTCGGCACTTTGCGCAGCTAACTCGCGACGTCGCCAGGCCCTTTGCGGCGCTCCGTATGCTGGGAAATGCGCGTGGCGAATGTTCTTCCAATAATCGGCAATCGATGTCGGCTCGCATAAGTATGATCACCTAGATGTTCCCGCCACACTGCCCTGGTTTCCGGACGAGGAGGACTTAGCAGGCCGCCAGGGATGTGGGGAGCGCCTATCAATCATCAAGCGCCGTGGCAGACGGGACAAGGACTGCCCCTGCCATTCGGCGCAGCACTGGGCGGCGCAACACCTCAGTGCGATCGGGCTCCTCCCCAGTCAACGCGCCCCATGTTTGCGCAGCAGGTCGGCCGGCCTGCGTACATGCCGAGTGGATCTGGGCACATGCCGCAATTCACTCACGGGGCCCCAGCGGCGCCGCAGACGGGGCCCAGCGTCCTGGGGCCCAGCGCCGCGGTGCCGCGCGCCCAGTTTCAGTTGCAGCCAATCGGCTGCGCTGCCTCCACGGCACTGGGCCACCACCGCCCTGCGCACTCTGAGGGCCTGATGCCCCCTGGCCTGGCGTCTCAGGGCCACATGCCTCCAGGCCTAGCGCTTCCTGGCCTAGGACAGCAGGCGGCCCACACGGCGCTGTTCAGCCCGCAGCACCAGCAGCAGCACACACAGCCCTCACAACAGCAGCAGCAGCAGCAGCAGCAGCAGCAGCAGCGGCAGCACCAACACGACAAGCAGCAGCCGCAACAGCAGCAGCAGCAGCAGCAGCAGCAGCAGCAGCAGCCACACGATCTGCAGCAGCCGCAGGAGCTGCAGCAGCAGAGGCCCCAGCAGCAGGTGCAGGTGCAGGACGCTGGTCAGCAGCAGCGGCAGCATCAGGGGCTGGACACGTGGCGAGACCAGATCGACCGTCAGCTGCCCCAGGTAGTTGGGGATCCTCACTGAGCTTTTCAGGCCATGGCATTGACATCACAGGAACGGGGCCAGCGTCCCCTCACCCAGCGCTGTTTCAGGTCTAGTTGTCATGCCTGTGCAAGCCCAGTCCGCATCACGGCCATGCCGATCGAGCAGCAAACACCTCTTCGTCTGCTTTCAACTTCCGGGCCGCTGCCTCACCTGATGCACAACCCGGCCCTCTCTGCCCTGCCCAAACCCAAAATGCAGCCCAACAACCCGCTGCATGGCATGCAGCTCATCAAAAGCTTCATCATGCTGCGCCTCGCCAAGCGCGAGCGCGAGGCGGCTGCGGCGGCCAAGAGGCCTGGGGCTCCACCGGTGCACATGTGGTTGGATGAGGTCGTGCCGGGTTTCCAGGTGCGCTCCAACCACAAACGAACAGTCATTTTGCTGGCCAGGGGATGCGCATGCTAGCTCCCGTCCGCTTGCGCGTTTCGTGTGTGTATGGGCGGCAAGAGTACTGACAGCGAGTGCACGCAAGGGGGGCGTGCAGCACCATCTGTGTAAGGGAAAGTGTGCTCGCGCCGTCTGCGCTGGGCGTTCAGTTCGTTGCCAGGATGCCCCGCAGCAGACGTGGCCGAGCCAAGCTGGGGCAGCACAACGTTGAAAAGTGACATCATCAGCCTGCGCAAAGCATGGCCTCACACCCTGGCGCTTGGACCCCGAATCTCCGACGTCTGCTTGCAGGAGGAGACCGGGCGGCAGCTGGATCCGGAGTTTTTTGGGAAGACCAGTCTCCTGCAGCTGCTGAGGACTCTGTGCAGCGACCACATCGTCATTGGCTGTGCCAGCAGCACCAATAAGATGGCGATCCTGCGCAAGCCCGTGCAGGTGGTCCCGTCGCGGCTGGTCGGCCTGCACGGGCCCGCCCCGACGCCTTTACCCACGCAGCAGCAGCAGCAGCAGCTGGAGGGGGAGCAGCAGGCGGCTGACCATGTGGAAGCTGCATCCCAAGTTGACTCGGCTGCCAGCGCGGCGGCAATGCCCGTGGTGTTTGAAGACAAGCGGGGGGCCTCCTGGACTGCGACGGGCGCCGGTCACCCGAGGACAGCCACCCATGGCAGCCGCGGGCATGGTGGGGGCAGCTGTTCCACAGGCCGCGGCGCGCAGCGGCCAGATGGCTGCGGCGGCGAGGCATTCGCCGCGGGGGACGGGCCGGCACACGGCGGAAACGTTGGTGCAAAGCGGCGGCGGTCGGACTTGAGCCCATTTGAGGACCCCAAAATGCAGTCCAAAGCTTTCGCGCCGTTCAGACCGATTGAGTACCCTGTCGTTGCGCCGCCGCCCGCCGCAGCGGCGGCGCCGAAATTTGTCGGCGCCGGCGGCATGCCGCTTGCAGGCGCGCACCTGCGGCAGGTGCGTGGCGATGCCTGCTTGGCGTGGTGGTGGCAGGCGTGCGGGGAATGACTGCGAGGATTCATCGGGAGGATTTGGCTGGAGCCTGTACTGCTGCTGCACCTGCTGCAAAACATATGCTCTCCCTCATCTTTTCTGTGCAGCCCTGTGCGCCCAAGCCAGGCGTTTGCTATCTGTCGCGCTGCATGCACACCTCGTCGCGCACACGTTTGTCCGCCATTGGCGCGTTCAAACCCCCTCGCTCACGTCCCCATCGGCTGAATGCAGGCCGGGCAGTCGCTTGCGTCCGCCATTGCCAGCGACGGCAGTGGCAGCGGCAGCCTGACTGCCGTCGGCAGCAGCGGCTATGGCTACAGCGGCCGCTACAGCATGGCCCCAGTGGCCGCTTGTGTTGAAGCGCCTCAGGCCAGCGGCTTTGGCGGCGACGGGGCCCCATACGTTGATGCAGGCTTCGGTGCACCTCACCCCATCAGGGGGGGTGGCGGCTGCCTGCAAGGTGGCACCTACACCAGCGCACCATTCGCTGCCAATGGCTGCGCGATGGGGGAGGCCCCGCCGCACCCGCCGACGGGCCCCTATGGCGGCGCTCCGCTTCTGGTGGTGCGGACGGCCTCTGCACCGCCATCAGGGGTGGTGCCGGAGCTGTATGGGCAGCAGCCGCCTCTGCGGCACCCCTCATGGCCTGAGGAGCCACAGCTGCCGCTTGGCTCAGGGGTACAGCCGGTGCCTGCCTGGCAGCAGCCACCTGGGTCGGTCGTGTCCGCGCCGCCGCCGCCGCCGCCGCCGCCTGGGCCGCAGTGGGCCCTCAAGGCTGCGGCTGGCTTTGTGCCATATGCCCCTCTATCGACGGCAGGGTGCACCTTGCCACCCCAGGCCTTCCCCGTTTCACCACGCGAACTGCAGCAGCCGCAGCAGCAGCGGCCGCCACAGCCGGCGCCGCCGCAGCCGCCGCAGCCGCAGCCGCCGCCGTTGCAGCAGCAGCAGCAGCAGCAGCAGCAGCAGCAGCAGCAGCAGCAGCAGCAGCAGCATCACTGGTCGACGGCGACTGCACCTGCGCTAGCACCTGTGTCCTCGACGCTGGCACAGGCGCCGTTTATGCCGCCGCCGCGGCCCTGGCTGGCAGCGCCTGCACCTGCGCCAGCGCGCGGCGCCACGCCTCCGCCGGACGGGCCCCATGCATTCGGCCTCGCGCCTGCAGCTGAGCAGGCACCACTGGCCTTGGTTGGGCGCCTCCCTGCGGAGACATCTGCTGCGGCACCTTCTTTCGACCCATCGCAGCAGCAGCAGCAGCAGCAGCAGCAGCAGCAGCAGCATGAGCAGCAAGAGCGGTATCTGCAGGTGCTGGCGCACGTCGAGCCGCATTATGTGGACCACCAGCAGCTGAGCCTCCTGCTGCCGCAGGCGCAGCCTGAATTGTCACCAAGGTCCCCTGACCACCACCGGCAGCAGCAGCAGCAGCAGCAGCAGCAGCAGCAGCAGCAGCAGCAGCAGCTGCTTGGTGAGCCAGGCTGCAGCTCTCCTCTAGCAGCAACACCCACACCCGGCCCTGAAAGGCAGGCTTCCGGCGGCGGCTGGAGCTGGGCGCAGGGCTGGCAGGCCCAGGGCAGCCCTGACTACAGCAGGCATGAGGCGTACAGCCCAGTCATCTATACAGGCCAAGAGGAGCTGCAGGCCGGGCAACAGCCACAGCAGCAGCAGCAGCAGCAGCAGCAGCAGCAGCAGCAGCAGCAGCAGCAGCAGCAGGAACAACAGCAGCAGCAACAACAGCAGCAGCAACAACAGCAGCAGGAACAACAGCAGCAGCAGCAGCAGCAGCAACAGCAACAGGGCTGCCGAGAAATGCAGCCACCAGCAGGAGACAGGGGCCCAGGCTTCCTCACGGGGCGCGCGTCTAGTGGGGGTAGCGGGGCGGGCGAGATTCAGGTCAGCGTGGTGGGCGAGGGGGCGTGGGACCGGCTGGCGGAGTATGTGCCAGTGTGGCAGGTGCCAAAGACCACGGGCTGACCCGTTTGGGGGCAAAGTAGGATTTTGACACGATCCCGCGGTCACCCGCTCCTGGAGCCATCCAGGCTCATGGGATGTGACGTTGTAGCATCAGCTGCGGGGGAGGGGGTACTGCTGTATCGTGTACATGGTGGGTGCAATGGTAGGCCGAGGGCTGCGGCACACTCCTGCACTCTGCTAAGGGTTGGGCCGGGGGGCGCCTCGCCCCAAAGTTGAGGGTACATCCGATCTGCATCCAGCGGTTGTAAATGAACCCATAGTATTGACGGTGATCGGGAAACACACACCATCAAAGCGGCTTGCCTGAAGCCCGAACTCAGCGACCGCGCGTGCGAGTAGTGCTCGGCGCCGATCACAGACACAGTGAGCCTGACCAACACATGTTCCATACAAATCTCTTGAGCAGCAAGCCTGGTGTCTCACAGCCTGGTGCCTGGGGCTTCCAAACACTCGCGACTGGTGGTGTGAGAGACTCTCGTGTCTTTGGGTCACCAGGGGACAGGCTCATGCTTGCAGCGCCATGATGCCACAACTTCTTGCTGAACCTGCATACCTCCTCCCGAGATAACGTGTGTGCGC
>NW_014011510.1:9008-11619 GCF_000611645.1 Monoraphidium neglectum
TGTGTGTGTCAGCGCGCACAGCGCCCGGTCTAGGTTGCTACCACCCCATCGGACCATGATGAGCGCGACGGTGTCGGTTTGTGGTTGGCCTCCAAACATCGACGGGTGGGGCCTTGGACGACTGCTGAGGCTGGAGATTATGCAGCTGATTACATACATGATATTGACACGCCTCATATTCGCGTAAAAGTAACTGCGTGGGTTGCATTTGGCCCCAGTAAATCTCCCCTGAATGAGCCCCTGACAGGCTCGCGACATCATATTTATCATATACATCCAAATTTCAAACGTTTCCGGGGATTCCTGTTGTTTGCCCAGTGTGCGCAACCACGACACGGCGTAGGCTATCGTGGTCCTTTTGCAAACCCCGTACTGATAGCACGTAAAAGATGAAGTTTGGAATCGCGATCACCACCACTCGGCTACACACGATGCACGCTTTACCACCGTAGTCTGATGCAGGCGGAGGGCAGTGGCGAGCCACGGCCTGGCACGGGCCGCTCACAGGTGCTTAACAGAAAATTATAACCCTTCATTTGTGCAGAGTGACATGGCTTTCGGGGACACTTCCGGAGCAGCAACTTGGGCAGTGGGGACACGAATCAAGCTCACACGGCGTCGTGTCCGCCTCGCTCTGCGTCGTTAATATCGTGATTGTTATATAGAAGCCCCAGAGGCAGGGACGAGGGGCGCCGAGGACCTGGTTGTGATTGAGACCTCAAGCCTTGTGTTGATGCGGGTTGTGGCCTGAGCTGTGGCAACGCCTGCGCGCCCCACCCCGACTCGCCGCAACCTGTTTGCCCTCCGCCGGCCGAATCGCGCGCGCGCCTTGCTGTCATCTCAGAAGCAGCGGCGCGAGCGCTGGACCGATGAGGAGCACGCGCGTTTTGTCGAAGCCCTCAAGGTGGGGGCCGCAGGCGCAGCGGGCGCAGCGCGTTGCAGTTTTTGCCCAGGGCGCATATCAAGTCAGCAGCAGGCGCCGCCCGACTTTGGCAGTGAGCTTCATCTTGCAGCTGACCCATGACTGGCCAACCCTGGTCCGCCTGCCAACCTCCCACCTGCAGCTGCACGGCCGAGCCTGGAAGCTTGTAGAAGGTGTGTGGGCAATAGGCCCGCGGGGCTGGCGGTGGTGCGGCGGCAGCAGCCGCCGCAGCACGCTGCAGCGGCTGCAATGTGCAGCACGCGCAGCGTGTGGCGAGCCTGGCAGCGCGTGCGCAGCGGCTCGGTGTGGGGGGCCCGGACTCTGCCCGACGCCCAGCTGCGGCTCGTCACCGCCAGCCGAGCTCCGCGGCGACACACCCGAGCCACCAATCCCAGCCCTCAACCTGCGCCCCATGTGGCGGGCTCACCATCCTCCGCTTCCCGCACGCGCGCGTCCTTGCTTCGCAGAGCACGTGGGCACCAAGACGGCAGTCCAGATTAGGAGCCATGCCCAGAAGTTCTTCAACCGGCTGGAAAAGGGCGTCGCCTCTGAAGGTGGGCGCTTGCGCGGCTGCGGGAGGGGGCGCGCCTTGGCGGGCAGCCCTTTCAAAGCAGGGCGGGCTGCCCGAAACCGCCGCCTGTTCGATTTGCAGATGGCGCGCTCCCTGGTCCCGTGGGAGACCCAGCTGCCAGGCGCAACCACCCGGTTTCCAAAGGGAGGAATGAGCCGCCGAGTGGGCCGGTCGTGAGGGATGTCTGTGCTCTGAGTTTACTGACGGGTCCCTTCGCCGCCGCGCTGTCGCCTGCTGGCCGGTGTCCGCAGGCGAGCGCATCGAGGTGCCCCCGCCCCGCCCAAAGCGCAAGCCGCAGTCCCAGAGCCAGCCGCGGCACGCGCAGCACCACCACCACCAGCCGCCGCAGCCCCTGCAGCAGCAGCAGCAGCAGCAGCAGCAGCAGGAGCAGCAACAGCAGCAGCAGCAGCAAGAGGAGCAGCACCTGCTCCAGCAGCAGCACCAGGGGCTGCAGCAGCCACAGCAGCGGCAGCTGCAGCAGCAGCACAGTGGCCCGTTGCTGGGTGAGCGAGACCACCTGATGTTTCGTGGCGCGCTGCGCGGCGCTCCCCGCTTTATCGAAAGGCGAAGGGCAGTCCAGAATGATCGGGGATGTTGGTGATGCCCTGCATGCTGGTTCTGCTGCGGCCTGCATGCTGTGGCTGTCCCCATCATCAAACGCCCACCTAGCACCAATCTTCCCCCCCTCCGCCACCCAGCTCAACTCGCCATCCCGCTGCCTGCCACCCCCGCGGCCCATCATTTGCTTTTCCAGGCTCCCAGATTACTGGGCCGCCGCAGCTGGCATCGCCGCAGCTCTCAGGCCAGCTCATCGGCTTCCCGCCGGGCCACACCCAAGGGTCAAACCCGGCGTTGACCGGCGCGGCCTCCGACCCCTTCAGCCTCGCCGCCGCCGTCGCCGCGGCGGCGGCAGGCGGCAGCGGCGCGGCGCCGCTCGCAGGGGACGGGTCGCTCGCGTCTCTGGGGGTTTCGGCGCCGCTGTCCGCGGCGGCGGCAGTGCTGACGTCGAGCCCCGCGCTGGCGCCGGCCCTGAAACTGGAGCAGTTGACAGTCGAGGAGCCGCCCGGCCAGCTGCAGCCCGCGCCGCCGTCCGCAGCGGCGGGGGCAGCGCCGGCGCC
>NW_014011509.1:0-5082 GCF_000611645.1 Monoraphidium neglectum
GGCTCAGGGGGCGAAGAGGCGGCCCGGGTCAGGGCAGTTGAGGACAGGTGAGCGCAGATGACGCATCACCGCTCCACAAGCATACCAAGCTGTCCTGCCTGGATCTGTGGTTGCTGGTTTGTTTACAAGACACCTCTGTGTGTTCAAATACAAGTGAAAGTTCTACTGTTATAATTCTCTATATGCCCAATGCCAAAGCGCAAGATGGGCCCAGCAGCTTGCGGTAAGCTTTCAAAGGTCTGAGACAGGCGGCCCACCCACCTGCCCTGTGGATCCCCACACTGCATCTGGGACGTCAAGTCACCGCCCTCTCTCCTGCCCCACCCCCGATCGACCGCCCAGGTGCGCGGCTCGCCTCCCCTGGCTGCGGGAGCTTCTTTGCCACACCGACGGCGCCGCCCGCGCCGCCGCCGCGCGGCTGGTCGGCGCGGCGGCTGCTGCGCTCTCCCGCCAGCAGCCGGCCGCCGGGGCCAGGGCCGCGGGCGAGCTGCTCTCGTCGCTGCTGGCTGTCGGCTGCCCGGCGGCGGAGGAGGGCGGCAAGCGGGGCGGCGGCGCCGGGGCGGGGGCAAGCTCTAAGCTGGAAGAGCGGGAGGGGAGCATCCTCGCTGCAGGTGAGGGCGGCGCATTTGGGATGCTGCGCGTTCCGATTTTTGATCACGACACCGTGATGATGGTCAAAGCACATGCACCTGGTAATGCCGTCGGCAGGGCTGCCGCCCCTGCGCTGCCTTGCCTTCTAAGCGACGGTCTGCAGGGCTGTTTGTGGCTACAGAATCACCCATTCTTAATTCAAAACTTGCAACAGCTCGCCTCTCACTGAACGCCATTAATACCACAACCCTCTCCATTTGTATTGGCAGGCTTTGTCACCGCGCAATGCCGCGCGGCGCTGCCTCCCGCGGCGCTCCAAGACGCCGTCAGCCGGCTGGCCGCCCTGGTGCCTTCCGCTGATCGCCAGCCATTGCTGGCCGGCGCCGCGGCCCTCGCACTCGGCTACCTCGGGTCTGCGGGCCGCCTGCCAGATCTCGACGAGTCAACCTCGGACGCATCCAAGCCGTCGGAGGCGGCCAAGGATGGCGCCGCAGGAGCGGCGGGCGCGAACGGCTCGGCAGAGGAGGCAAAAGCTGATAAGGATGAGGGGGCGGCGGCGGCGGCGGTGCACGAGAGTGCCGCGGTCATGGTGATCGCCAAGGCGCTGCCGGCGCCGACGGTGGGGCCAAAGGAGGTCAGCCAGGCGGCGGCGACCGCAGTGGCGCGCTGCGCGTTGGCGGTCGGGCTGGCCTGCCGCGGGGAGGACCGGTCCGAGGTGCTGAGGGCGGCGGTGAAAGGTGCGGGGGCGCATGTGGTGCAGCGCGCCGTCGTTCTGCCGCGGTCACTCGTGCATGGATGGATGGCCATCGCACACGCGCCCCGTTTGATGCAGTGTGTGGTGCTAATCGCGTTGACACGCCGGGCATTGCCCACCTTCAAACCTCTGCTGATCTCGCCCCCTTCCCTTGCATACTGCAGCCCCTCGAATCCATGCCGTCGCTCTCACCCCCCGCAGCGCTAATGGGGCTGGCGCTGTCAACCAAGAGCGAGGAGGTGCGCGCGGGGGGCCTCTGTGGCCGGCGCCGGACGACAGTGACGGCGGCGCTCTCACGGCTGATACCCACCCTCCCATCTTGGCGGCGTCGCACGTTGCTGGAGCTCCCACACCTGCTGCACCCGCATCAATTGGCCGCGCAGCCTCACGAGCCGCCACGCAGGATCCAACGCTGCTGTCTCGCATGCAGTATGGTCCATCGGTGATCCCGCCGCCCTTCGACCCTCACGCCCGCACCGCCCTTGCCTCCAGGCGCTGCTGGTCGCTGGCGAGGCGCTCGCGCTGGCGTTTGGGGGTGTGCCGCTCTCGGACCAGCAGCTGCTGCGGTCACCAGGTGAGAGGGCGCCTGAAAGTCTCACTATGATGATCCATGAACGCACCCCTGCACACGCTCACCGTTTGTGGTGCTCGACTTGCAAAGGCTCCGCGTCCCGGCCGGCGCACTCGTCAGTGCCTCCCCGCTCTCATCGTCTGCATGCCCACCCTGGGGGCTGGTGCGTTTTACAAGGCCGCCATTTGTGCTGCGACCCTACACCCCATTCCAGTGCCGAAGCGCTGCAATGCGTTCACTTGCAGCGAGCCCATGCCTGCACCGTCACACACCTCTGGTGTGGTTGCAAACCGCTAACCCCTGGCCCCTGCAGGCACACGCCTGTCCGATCTGCTGCCCGCTGCTGACGAGGACGACGCTGCGGCAGGCGGCCACGGCAACAGCGGCAGCGGCAACGGGCCCGAGGCGATGGCCGTCGACGGCGGTGCCGGCAGCGCTGCCGGCGGCGGCGCAGGTGTGGCGGCTGCGGACGCTCTGAACCCGCGGCCTTGGCTGCAGGCTGAGGTGCTGTCCGAGCTCAGGGGTCCCCTGGCAATCAACAGCAAGCCGGAGGCCAGGTGGGTGGGGCCTGGACAGTCCAAGGGGCCTTTGCAGATGCTGTACGCACCTTGGGTCATGGCCTGCACGGCTGGGCCGCTGGGTCTGACCCCATGGGTGTTTGGTGTCTTCGTTCCGTAATGTGCGACCTGAAACGCCGCTGAGATATGTGGGGCGTTCTGCTTGTGCATGTGGGCCTTGCGTTTCAGAGACCGAACATACTTGTGACCAAGCTCCAGGGCGAGCAAACCTGCGTTTGTTTTGTACAGCACCACCACGACCACGCCCAACCCGTCCCCTTGGGACGCGCAGGTGCGCCGCGGCCCTGTGGCTGGTGTCCCTGCTGAGCTATTGCCGCTGCTGCCCCCTGCTGGACGAGGAGGGGACGCTGGGGCAGCTGCAGGGCAGCTTCAGCGCGCTGCTGGGGGACAGCAACGAGCTCACGCAGGTGGGGGACGACGCGGCCATCCGCCGCTGCTCTTTTACCATTTGGCAGAGTGGTTGTCCATCAAGCTGTATGGGATACAGGGTGTTGGGGGCGGGGTCGATTGGAAGTGTGACATGGCGGCAAAGCTTGCGTGGATATGGGGGAGAATTGGGGCCAAGTGAGGGGTGAGACATATGAGGATAAAGGTCACAATTTATGTGCGGCAGTCTTGTGGCCCTTGCGCCGCGACAACAGACGGCTTCAAACGGCGTTGCTCTCATCATTGCCCGCTGCGGGGTTTCTTCGGCCTAGCGCCAAGTGCGGGTGTGGCGGTAACCTGCAGCAGCATTTCGTCCACCGCAGCTGCCTGGGAACCCCTCATGCACGACCCGCCGGGCCTGCTCTTTCGCCCCCCACACACCTGGGGTGGTCCCGCAGGAGACCGCGGCGCGCGGCGTTTCGCTGGTGTACGCGAGGGGCGGGGAGGCGCTGCGGTCGCGGCTGCTAGCCCAGCTGGTGGGCGTGCTGCAGGGCGCGTCGCCAGGGGCAGCTGCGGTCAGCGGCGTCAAGGGCGCGGCGCTCACGGCGGACACCAAGTGAGGGACGATGGGGCGTTGTGTGTGTGTGTGTGTGTGTGTGTGTATGTGTGTGTCTGGGCCGATGCGTGCTCAACTACGTATGTCGCATGTGCGGCTGTGTGCACGCGTGCGTGTGCATACTGTTAGTCGGCACACATTTTTTGTCCCGCATCTCTCACACTCAAAAGCCTCACCCAGGCGCCGCGACCAACTCACCCGCTCAAGCTTGCCGGCCCCTCACGCTTTAAACCCGACCGCCAATCAGGATATTTGAGGAGGGTGCGCTGGGGTCCGCCCCCGGCGGCGGCGGCCTGTCCACATACAAGGAGCTGGCCTCCCTCGCTTCAGACATGGGGCAGCCCGAGCTCATCTACAAGTGAGCAAGATGTCAGGGTGGGGTTGCGCTCGCGGGTTCAACTGCTAATGGCAGGGTGCAGGGGTCGTGCGTTGCTGAACAAAGTCTGGCTTCCGAGGGGTCGTGGGCGGCGCCGTGGCCGGGACGCAGGCGGTACATGCTGCAGCAAAGGGCAACCTGTGCGGTGTGCTAGTGGGGTGTGGTCGGGGGTCGGGTGTGCGGGGCGCTGGATATGTGTGAGCACCCACGCTGCCGACTGCCTAAGTGGCCGGCATAGCTCCAGCCGCCACAAGTCATGCATGCTGCACCACCACCTTCAGGCACGCGTCCATGTGTGCATGCGCACATACGAACACTCACACACACATTTGCACTGGCGCACGCGCGTGTGCGCTCGCGTGCGCGCGCACACACACACACACACAGACACATATGCACACAAACACATGCACACATGCACACATGCACACACGCAGTCACGCACACATGCGCATGCACACAAAAGCAGTCACACCTGCACATTTGCACGCCTACTCTCAACACAAGGTTCATGGACCTGGCGCGCCACGCGGCCGCCGCCAACACTAGCCGCGGTGCAGCCGCTGGCATATCTGGGATCGCGAAGCTTCTTGGTAGGCTGCCCCCTGACGCGGTGCGGCGCCGAGGGCCTGCACAGTGCTGCGGGATGCAGCAAATCTGCTGCGGAAGGGGGTGCCTCCCCAACACCCTTGATACCTTCAAGATTTGCACCCATATTGCAGGAGCCTGAGCATGTCAATACCCCCAGACCCTATTCCAGCAGCTCCCCGCTGCGGCGCTCACGTCAGCGCGTGCTTCGCCCACGCAGGCGGCCCACGTGCGGGCGCCAAGGGCGGCCCCGGCGGCGCCGCCGGCGCCCTGCCGTCCCTGCTGGGCCCCGAGCGCCTGGCGGCGCTGCTGCCTCGCCTGTACCGCCAGCAGTACGACCCCTCACCAAAGTGAGTACCCTCACAGCTGGGTCATCAACTGCTTGCAGCGTTTGCGGACCGAGCTGCTGGCATGGTGGGAGGCAGACTATTTGAAACGTTTGGTGCTGCAGCTGCATGGGTTTGCATTCACGGTTGCATGTGATCATGTGTTGCCATGTGCGAAGTTGCCCTGTTGGCACTAAGACTGCAGTAACCTCCGCTCGTCATCATTTTTTTGCAATTCAAAAGGGTGTCCGAGGCAATGGGAGCTATCTGGTCAGCTCTGGTTGAGGACACGCGCGGCGCACGTGAGGCGCGGGGG
>NW_014011509.1:5925-11245 GCF_000611645.1 Monoraphidium neglectum
GTTGTAATTTGGAGTATGGCGTGTGGGGGTGTCAAAATGCCTGATTTTCTGAAGGGGTCGAGGGTGTGTGATATTTTGCTTGCCGCGCTTGCGGTCACAATTCACAGGGTCAGGGGGCATCAGCACTGCGCAGGCTGGCTGCGGCAGCCAGACGCACCTGCCAGCCCCGCAGACCTTCAAACCTTGACACCCAATCCGTGAACGCACCTGAACCTGACCACTTATCATCCAACTCACATCCCGTGTGTCTGTCGAACAGTGGACGCCCACTTTGACGCGATCTGCCGAGATCTGCTGCGGGAGATGGGGGGCCGCACCTGGAAGGGGCGCCAGGCCGCCACGGCCGCATTGGCAGACCTGCTGCAGGTGAGACCTCATGATTTGGTATAAAATGATCTGATCTGACCTGGGAATGATGTGAACGTGCACTTGCGCGTGTGGTCGTAGCCTGCGCGACTTGCATGAAAGGGTACAATTGACCGGGTGGTTCGTTTTTCAACGTGTATCTTTGTGTGACGCCTTTTTACCTGGCATGTGGGATGCGCTTCCAATTCAGCCATCCAGGAGCTGTTGAGGCACATGCATTGCCGACTGTCAAAAGTGCCTTCCCTGCACTGCCGCCGCCTTTGCTTACCCCCCTGCTATGTGCAGGGCCGCCGCTGGGACCAGCTCGGGCCGCACATCAAGGAGGTAAGGCTGAGGCGTGACCGCGGCAGAACTCCTCCACTGCTGCATGCGTCGCGCTTTGCCCGGCATTGTTGCGCTCCTCGATAGCACAAACGAATTCATTGCTCGTATGTAAGCTGGACAAGCGCTGTAGTGGAGCGAGCAAAGAATACAGGCATGATTTGAGGCATGTCATGCCTGAAGGCATGCAGGCCTGAGCTCCCTGCCGACGACCGCTGACGCCCCGGCGCATGGCAACGTCATCACACGATCCAGATGTGGGTGATGACGCTGCGCGTCATCGATGACGTCAAGGAGAGCGTCAGGCGCACCGCTGCGCTGACCGCCAGGTGGGCTGATGAGTCAGGCAGATAAGCTGCCAGCCGGACTGCTGCGGCTGGAGCTTGTGAGCATTGACAGAGTCGGGCTGCTGGCTGGCGCGTTGCAAAAACATGAGTGGTGGAATGCCTTTTGCACTGGCCGCAGCACAGGCGCGCGGCGTCCTGGATTCCTCCACTCTACAATGTCTTCCTTTCCTTTTCCAGCACAGCGGCCCGTTTGTCAGGGCAACGGTTGCGCCTGCGCCGCCCGCTGCAGCTGAGAACAGCATCCGCACCTACGCATGCTTTCTTCGATCTTCCTAATACAGTGCTCTCTGCCCCTCCGCCTCCCTCTCAGAACGCTGCGCGGCACGAGCCTGCGCCTGATGGACGCAGCCCAGACGCCGCCGCGCGACGTACGCGCCTGCTGCGAGGCGCTGCTGCCCCTCATGCTCGAGACGGGCCTGCCCAGCAGCGTTCCGGAGGTGTGGGGTATGGGGCATGGGGTGAGGGGTGGGGCATGGGGTGGGGAGGCGGCCAAGCTTGGCTCAGGCCAAAGGGCAAGGGCCTGTTGTGCACGCGCCGTGATTTCTTCGAGCTGGTGTTGTCTTGGCGTTTGCGCATTCGTGAGCAAGATTGAGCGGTGCAGCGCTCTCTGCATGCGGTGATCTGAAGTCCTTTGTCCAGCAACATTTGGCAGCTTCGAAGATGGGTTTCTCATTTTTCATGCTAAATTGTGCAATTCGGCACGTCTTGTGCAAACCCACTTGTGCCAGGTGCGGGGGCTGTCTCTTGACGTGCTGACCCAGGCGGTCCGCAGCGCCGGCCCCGGCCCCCTCGCCCCGCTGGCGCCCGCGCTGGCGCCCGGACTGCTGGAGGCGCTCAGCGGCCTGGAGGTACGCGGTTAAGGCGGGCCCTTGTTTGTTCAGTTGACGCGGTTTGGTCAACGCGGGGAGCGTTGGGGGTTGACCGGGATGTCATTGCAGGTGAAGAGGGGCCAAGCCTTGCGAGAACAGTGTCGCCAAGACTCTGGCCTGCAGTGCCGCCCGCTTGCCAGTCAAACCCCAACAAGGCTGCTTGCAATCGCTCTCAACGGCGTGTGTGTAACCGCCCCTTGCAACTGCCGCTCAACCGCGACAGGACGTACGCCTGAACTATCTTGAGCAGCACGCGCAGCGCATTGGCGGCGACGATGCGGCCGGCGCCCTTGAGTGAGCCCCGCCCTCGCGCCCGCGACGCCCCCGCCCGTCTACTCCGCCGTGCGCGTGTGGGTGCCGCTCTGCTATGTAGAAGTGCCTTGCGCTGAACTGCTACTTTCATCCCACCTGATGCCGATGCCGGTCTCCATGGACTCTGCACGACCACTCACTTCTCTTTCCCGTTGCTGACAAGCATCCCTCCACCGCTTGCTTCCTGCCCCTGCACGCTGCACCACATCCCAGTTCCGCACGCCTCGCCGCGGCACGCTCAAGCCCGCTGTCAGACGCACTCGACCTGCTGGCCAGGTGACAAAGCATGGAAGATGGGGGTGGGGGGACGAGCATGAATGTGGGCTGTGCGCTGAGGCTGTGTGCCTCTCAGAAAGGAGTCTGGGGTGATTTTTGCCTGGGGATTGAGGGGAAATGCTGCGCGCATCGAGCTGGGGTACACGGCACGGCACTGGGGCGTTGAGCCGGTCGGGGGAACGTGAGACCCAAGGGACGGGCTCGTGCCCCGCATGATGGGCAACACAACAATCAACCATGGCCGAGGGGCTGATTGAATTGGGCTGCCCGGGGCCCTGCACATCGGATGTCTGCGTGCTTGAGGCCCGCCAGAGGGCCCGGGGCAGTTGGGGTTAGGTAGGGTCTACAGTGATTTGACACCCTGGGGCCCACGGCAACCGGGAGACGCGTGGCCGGCGCCCCAGACCGGTTGGGCGCCTGCGTGAGGCAACACCCTGTTGTGATGATTGCCATGTGCTGTTGGTCTCACCCCCAGCCCTTTGACTGCCCCAGCAAACACCGCTGACAAAGGTGTTGGCTTGCAGCTTTGCAAATCGTGGCGCCCGCTCTTGCCCCATGCGCGCAGGTGCGTCGCGTCGGACCCCACTGGGGCAGCTGCCATGAAGCTGGCGCCCGAGCTGACGGGCCTCGTCAGGAGGGGTGAGCCGTGGGCAAAAGGCTGTCGTGGAGGCTCGGATTGCGTATCACAACACATTGCTTATGGCACGAGAGCCCTGAAGGGCCACAAGCAGTGCCATCATCTGTTTCAAACCGCCCTGTTCCGGTCCTGGATACTCTGGCTGCAAATTGGTGCTGCCCTTCGCCCCCACCCGCAATCCCCTGCAGCGGCTGCTTGTTTGCCTGAAATTCCCATGGCTCACCCCGACCTTGCAACGCCGCCGTCCTGACGGCCGCTACGCCAATGACATCAACTGCAGGCGTGGGCCTGAACACGAAGGCCGGCACGGCCCACTTCATCTCGTCGCTCGCGCAGCGCGGCGCCTTCTCCGCCCCGGCCCCCGCCGACAAGGACGCCTCGGACGCACCCGCCGCCGCCGGCGCCGCCGCCGCCGCGCGCTCGCCCGTGCCGCAGCTGCTCAAGGCGCTCCGCTCCGCCGTCGCCGCGGAGCGCAGCGCGGGCGTTCGCAAGGCCTACGCGGCCGCTGCTGCGCTCGTCGCGTCCAGATCTGGTGGTGAGAAGCGACTATCCAAGTTTATCGCGGACTCTGTTGCCAGCTACGGCGCCGCCGCCGCCGGCGAAGAAGGGGACGGCGGCGGCGGGGCGGGGGACGAGGGGCAGCGGCTGGCGGGGGCGCTGCTGCTTCGGGAGCTGATGCGGGCCAGTCCCGATGGGTTCAACCGGCACGCATCGGAGGTGGGGGCGCTCGGGGACCTTTGGGAGTCAGAGCGACGCTTCAGTGTGGGGCAGGGGAAAGGGGGCGGCGAGGATGCCAGGCGACCTGCTGGCCAGCCTGGTTCTTACAGCAGCGTATTTCGTGCGCAGCAGGCGGACGCCGGGCTGCCGGAAAGGTCTGCAGTAATGATGCAGTGGCTGCCTCCCTGCTGTTGCGAAGAGATGCTTTCTTACCTGCTGTTCCTACCTTGGATAGACAATCCAAGGCAGAGGTATGATTTCAGAAAGAACACGCCTCAAATCAACGACGACTTCAACGTCTGCACTTCAACGTCTTAAATGCCTGATAAAACCAGGTCCTCCCTGTCGCCTTTTTGGGCAAGATGGACGAGAGCGCTGACGTAGCGGCCGCGTGGCGCACCGTCTGGGAGGAAGGGGCGCCCAGCGAGGCAGCCGCGGTGTGCAACGGCGCGCGCGAGCGGCGGCGGCGCGCTTGCCCAGATCATCCTTGATTGGTCCTGCATGCGTGCACGGCCCAGCCCCTCAGCTGGATCTCAATATGGGCTTTGTGCAAAGCTCATGTTGCTAATAAATCGCAAGACAACAGCCGAGCTCTTCTGACTCCCCCATCAGAAGCCACCTCTGCCGGCGCAATCTTAATCAAAGCCCACAGGTTACCAGCCATCCCTGTCCCTAACCACCTCCCCCAGATCACCCCTCCTTGCGCACGCCCCCACCCTTGCTGCGACTGCAGCTGCGCATGCACGCCAAGGAGCTGTCGTCGCTGGTGGCTGGCGGCCTCAAGGCCAGCAGCTGGGGCCGCAAGAAGGCCTGCGCAGAGGTGCGTCGGCAGCTGGCCGCGCGGGCCCTCCGCGTCCCTGCGCCGCCTGGCAACGGCTCGCTTCAGGCTCCAAAGATCGCTGCGAGTGACCATGGAGCTTTGGGTCTGAAAAGGGCCCCAGTCCAGGCACCGGCTGCGTCATCGTAGCGCTCAATGAACCAGCTGACCACACTCAACTGTTGCTGGAATCATGGTGCAACCCGTGCATGAGCGCTGAGCCCGTGCATGATGACGCCATTATGATGTCACCACAGGCCCTCTCCTCCATGTGCGCCGACGCGGGCGAGGCGCTGGCCCCCTACGCCCCCTCCCTCGCCGCCGCTCTGCTGCCTGAGGCCACCGCGGGCCGCCTGTGGGACGGAAAGGAGTCGCTTGTCGCGGCACTGGGCGCGCTGTGCTCCGCGTGCTGCGCGCCGCTGGCGTCCGACCCAGGGACGCCGCGCCTCGTGTCCGCGCTGCTCGGCGCGGCCGGCCGCCGCAAGGCCAAGTACAGGGCCGCGGCACTCGGGGCGCTCGAGCAGCTGCTCGCCGCCCTGGCGGAAGCCGCGCGGAAGCCGGGCGGGCGGCGGCTGCCCGGCGGCGGGGAGGCGTACGCGGCGGTGGCGCCGGCGCTGCTGGAGGCAGTGGCGCGGCACCTCGCCGCGCAGACGGGCGG
>NW_014011508.1:0-944 GCF_000611645.1 Monoraphidium neglectum
CCTGCCCGTCTCGGTGGTGACACTGCCAGGCGCGGCCGCGCTCGCGGCGCTGCGCACAAACCCTTTGGTGGTGAACGTTGAGCCGGACCGCCGAAACTTCAAGGCGCTCTTCCAGAGCCTGCCGCTCATACACCAGCCGGAGGCGGCCGCAAGCGGCAGCAGGGGCGCCGGGTGCTTCGTCGCCGTGCTCGACACGGGTGGGTGGCGGTCGTATGCACCGCACGCCTCCATGTAGGCGGCCGGCCGGCCCAGGCAGCGACCCATTCACAGCCGGGCCGGGCTGCTTGAGGGCCCTTTCACCCCGCGGATGACCCTGCCTCGCATTCACTGTCACACACTATGCATTGATATATGTGTTTGTCACAACAAAGTAACAAACACCAACACGCACCGTTGCTCCTGCAACACAGGCGCCGACTACACGCACCCAGACCTCGGCTCGTGCGCCGCCCCCGGCGCCCCCGAGCCCTGCCGCGTGGCTTACGCAAAGGACTTCACCGCAGTGGACGACGGCATGGCTGATGCGGACGGGGTGAGCCGAGGTGGCTGTTGGCTGAAAGGGCTCAAGGACGTCAGTCATGATTGAATTGTTCGGCTTGAGGTTGCCCAGACATGGCTGGCTGTGGAGAGGGTGCAAGCGGCCAGGCAAGCGGCCATGCGCGGCATTTGACAGGCAGCTCAAATATTCCCGATGCAGCCGCGTCTGGGGCACCGGCACCCAGGGCGTGCAGCTGTTGCGCCCGTCAGCAAGCTGCGTGCTGCGGCTTGGCCGCGTCCCGCCCAGGTTTTCCTCAAACCGCCTCGGATTCCAACCGCGCCCTGCATGATCCTGCTGCATTCAAACTCCCTGCAGCACGGCACCAACGTCGCATCCATCGTTGCGCGGGTGGCTCCAGGCGTGCAGATCCTTGCGCTGGTGCGTCCCCATCCAAAACGCAGAGGCC
>NW_014011508.1:1419-2017 GCF_000611645.1 Monoraphidium neglectum
GGGGGGGGGGCGGTCCCGAAACGCGCATGCAGCATTGGGTCGCCGTACCCCAGAACCCCAAACCACCGATCTAGCCCCGGTCCTTCCCCTATCATGCGCCAAAGTCCCCTGAGCATGTATGGCTCCAGGATCCGGCAACATCCCGCTTGTCGCCAGCGCGCCGCAATCCATATCCTGATACCAAATCTAGTACTGATGTTTTTTCCACCGTGCTTCCAACCCAAACCACTTACAGGACGTCTTCACAAACAACCTGGCAGGCGGCACGTTTGCCTGGGACAGCGACATCCTAGCCGCCATCGACTGGGTCGTCAAGGCCAAGACTAGCGGGCAGTACAACGTGTGCGCCATCAATCTGTCCCTGGGCAAAGCGGCGTACTACGCGAGCACCTGCCAGGGCGGCGCGTACGAGCCGGCGCTGGCCGCCGCTCGCGAGGCGGGGATCGCCACAACTGTCGCGGCCAGTAATGGAGCCAACAAGGTGTGTGTGTGTGTGTGTGTGCATGTGCGTCTGTGCACGCATGTGTGCGTGTGCATGCGTGGGTGCATGCATGCGCACGCAGGCGCGCGCGCAGGCGTTTGTGCGTGTGTGCGTGGG
>NW_014011508.1:2803-7803 GCF_000611645.1 Monoraphidium neglectum
GGGGGGGGGGGGGGGGGGGGGGTAGGGGGTGCGTGCGTGGGTGCGTGCGCGCGTGCGTGCGTGTGTGTATGTGGTGTGTGTGTGGTGTGTGTGTGTGTGTGTTTGTGTGCTTGCATGCATGCATGCATGCATGCATGCATGCGTACGGCTGATCGCGCACCTGGCCTGCGAGCCTCGCTGCACCCCCAGGTTGTTGAGTTTCTGGGGTGTTTGGATCGCCACACTCCACATATGCAATCACACACTGCCCCCAACGTCTCACCCTGGGCTCCTGGACCGCAGTCACGCGTTCCACAACTGCAATCACTCCCCCCAATTGCCCATCTTGAGCTTGTGCACCGCAGCCGACTCACTTTAACCCGCACCCTGTTTGCAACCCTATCCAGAACGGCCTGCCCTCGCCCGCCTGCTCGCCGTCGGCGGTGTCCGTCGGGGCCATCTACGACGACAACTTTGGCGCTCGCGACTGGGGCGTCTGCTCCGACGCCGCCATCGCCGCCGGCCAGGTTGCGTGCTTCAGCAACAGCGCCAGCTACCTCACTCTCCTGGCGCCGGGCGCCGTCATCAACGCCGGCGGCTGGAGCATGGCCGGCACGAGCCAGGCCGCGCCGCACGTCGCGGGGGCGATTGCAGTGCTCAAGGCAGCCCGACCGGATGCCATCGTGTCCCAGATCATTGCCGTCCTGCAGTCCAGCGGCAAACTGGTGACCGACCCGGGCAACCGCGTCACCACGTCGCGCATCGACGTGGACGCGGCGGTCGCGGCCCTCGCCGGCGGCGGCGGCGGCGGCGTGGGGGCCAACACCGACACGGCGCCGCCGATAGTCAGCGCGTTCCTGATCAACGGCGGCGCGACGACGACGGCGTCCCTGGACGTGACCCTGACGATCGCTGCCCAGGACGCGAGCGGCGTTGCTTCGATGTGTATCGCCAACGATGCCGCCGCCGCCGGCGCCGGCTGCGCGCCCTTCGAGGCGTTCTCCGTCTCCAAGGCGTGGCGGCTGGCGGACGGCCCCGACGGTGCGCGCGCGGTGTTTGTCCTGCTGCGCGATGCGCAGGGCAACACCATGGCGGCGCCCGCCTCGGCTTCCGTGCAGTATCTCGCCCCCAGCAGTACGCTCGTGATCAACAACGGCGCGAAGTACACCAACTCGAGGACTGCGACCTTGGCAATCGCCGCCGAGGGGGCGACCCCCCAAAACACCAAGATTTGCATCACCCAGACTGCGACTTCGGCCGACGGCTGCGCGTCTTGGTCTGGCTTTTCGGCTTCCAAGAAGATCTCCCTTGGATCTGCTGCGTCCCAGGGGCTCAGGACAGTCAGGGTCTTCTTCCGCGGCACGGCCGCACCAGCCAACGCGCCGCCGCCAGCTGAGGCGACCGTCACATTTGACAGTGTCCCGCCGGTGATGGCGGCGGCGCCGATGGCGCTCGCTGCGACGGCGACCAGCAGCAGCGTGGCCGTTACTTTCATCCAGGCCGCCACCGACGACGCGTCCGGAGTTGCGTCGTACACTGTCGTGGGCCGCCAGGCCTCGTTGGCCCCCTCCAAGTGCACCAGTGCAGCCCTCAAAAAGGCGCAGAGCATCGGCCTGGCGAGCGTCCAGCCGGCGGCGACGGCCTCGGCCGGGGCGGCGGCCGCGCCGGTGAGCGTCTCCTTTTCGGGCTTGAAGCCAGCCGCTTCTTATGCGTTCAGGGTTTGCGCGACAGACAACGCCGGCAACATGGCCACGGGCATCACCGTGGTGGCTAAGACAACAGTTGCCGCTTGAATCGGACGACAAGCGGAGACTGTGAGGAGGCTCAGGGTGCCTTGCAGTCCCCCTCCTCTTTGCGTACTTATACCAGTTCTGGCGCCGCGCTAGCCGCTCGATTTATACAGAGCCTTGCTGGCTGTCTGCCACTGCCACCCTTCCTCGCTCCTAGGTTGCCGCACGGCAGTGTGCGGCTCCCTACCTTCACCACTTATGAAAGTCTCCACCAGTGATGTATCTCTTACTTCTAGCATCCCTTTTCGCATCCCAGTGCCTTTTGGCCGATCACCCATCTCTTGATCTGCATATCTTGGATCCCGGCCTGAGCATCTGCTTGCGCCGCGTGGCGAGCGACCCAGATGCGCGTCTGGGGTGCGTCGCAGCTGCAAGGCCGCAGTGCCCAGGACAATGCACACAGTATTACCGCGAATGCCTCCCTGTTGCAGCGGTCCGATCGAGCCCTGCATGGGCTGCACGATCCCGCTCCCTCGCGCCCTGCCGCGCCCAACCAAACCTGCACCACGCTAAGTGTGCTCGGACGCACACACACTCGGCAGCACTGCGTCACTGCAAACCACGCATTTCGGATTACTATGTAGGTCATCATGACCACACCAACTCCATCGCTGCCTGCCAACCAAGTCATGCCTGGCAACCTCTTGCACCTAGGCAAGGCCGGCACTCTGCTTTCTTCAGCCTTACGTCGTCGTTTGCAGGATCTGCATTCACCTTGGAGCCTGATGTTATTGCCGGGCGTGCGTGCACGCACTCTCCCGTACAGACAGCGCAGCTGCCCTGGTGGTCGCTCGCCGCTGTGAGCCACACAGCACACACCTACACCAACGCACGTCACATCCCGCCACCCCATGCAGCAGGCACAGCGAAGCATTCACAACCGAGCGCACACCCTTGCCTGTGCACCCCGTGTGAAAGCATGTTTTTGGGCCACCTGGCCTGCACTTGCATGAGCCCCGAATGTCAAGCTGCAGATAGCCGCCGGCTGCCCCGTGTCATCCCGGTCCAGCCCGGCCCACTCGCTGACCACACTTGTCAATTGTGGCGGCAGCGAGCCACTGCCCCGGTTTCCAGGCGCGCACATGGGAGTGAACGATGCCTCGCCCTTGTGGGCTGTCGGTAGATGACAATTGATACACGTACTTTTCCGAGAGGAGGTATCGGTGAGTTGATGTCTCATGCCTTGTCCTTCAAGGGTTGCAGCAGGACACGCTTTGCAACAGAGACAGTTACATCGTGTAACCAGTGGCACAATCACCTCGGCACAGGTGTGGTTGCTGCTGCACAGGGCAGTCGCACGGCTGCCTGCCGCACACGCGCGCGCCAGCTGGCAGCAGGCTGACCTCGGATGTCGAGCCATGTGATGAGGCCTACAACAGCACCAATGGCGAAATCCAGGAGCTGCCAACCACACACGCACCCAGACAAAATGCGAAAATGCAACCCAGGAAGCAAGCAGGATTCTTCTACGAGGCACGCTGCTTTTTTGCTGCGGTCGCGGCTCCCGCGGTGGGCCCCTTGCTGCCGCCGTTCTGCTTTCGCTTCAACTTCTCAACCATGGCCCTCAGGTCGCCGCCTGCCTGCCGCTCCCCTCCGTCCACCCCTGCACCCACGGCAGCGCCCGCCGACGCCTTCGCGTTCCCCGTCGCGGCTGCGGCCGCGGGCGCAGCGGCGCCGTTTTGCTGCTGCTGCTGCTGCTGCCCCTCATGCTGCTGCTCCTGCTGGTGTTGCCTCCGCTGCCGTTTGCTGCTCACCGCCGCTGCCACCTTCTTGGCGCCCTTGGACTTGCCAAACCTGGTGCGTTGGGGTTCCGAGGTTGGAAGCGATTCGGCGAAAGTTCCGAAGCGAAGGTGCTCGAGGCGTGGCCCAGGGCCGTTCTAGGGCGCGAGCGGACAAGGCCGAAGGGGGAGGCGCGGCCCTAACAAGTCATTCACCAATTGACACCTGGTGTTGCAGATGTCGAACCCACCACCCCCGAGGCTGAGCTCTCCCGGCCCCATCGAGCCCTGCAGTTCCCTCCTCCACATCAGACCTACAGCTTGGACCCCGAGCCCACACCTGACCCAGCCAGCCTCGTCCCATCCCCAGGACCATAAACATAATCCCATCCCAGATCCACCAGTTCCACCCTTCAAGACACCCTGTGTCCCCATCCACTGCTCTTATGCACGAGCTCAAACACCAACCCAAATTATTCTGTTGATGGTTTCTCAAAGGTGTGGCAACGCGTGCAGGTGGGCCGTGACGCTCCCTGCAACACCACCCCTCTCGCCCCCACCTGGGGTCTGTGGGGTCAAGGGCGAAGGCGTTGTCCTCGAAGAGGCCCCTGAAACGGGTATCCTGCAGATCGACCTGGGGATAACGGTGGGGATTGAAATAGGGATTAGGAATTGGATGAGGATTAGGGTGAGGATAAGGATTGGAACAACGTGTTGATTAGGGTTATGGCAGCGTCCCGCGATCGCCCGCGTCTGGAGCCACCCAGGCTCATGGGATTGGAGGTTGTTGCATTATGATCGACCGCAGGGAGCGAACGGCGCGGCGCATCGCAGCTCGCAGGTGCCGGGGCGCAGGGCTACTGGCAGGCCGCCCGCGCCACACAGGAGCCGAGCGGGCTCGGCCGCCCCTCGGACAGGCCGCCTCACGCACGAGCCGCGCTGCCTGCGCGTCGCCGCGCCCTGGAGCCCCTCAATACGTCGTAGTCCCGGCAACGGGGAGCTGGGTGGAAAGCAGCACCCCAACGCCCCGCCACCGTCGCAAGGCACAGCCCCCATCCTTGCCCCCAACAACCCACCTCGAAGCCCTCCGCCCCCGCCCCGATGTCCTCCTCGTCAGAGCCGCCACCCCTCTCCCGCGCCCTCCGCTTCTCCGCCACCTTCTGCCGCCGCTTCTCCTTCCGGCTGGGTGCCCCGCCCTTTGCGGCCCCCGCGGTCTCCGTTACCTCCCCGCCCCGCGCCGCCGCGGCGGCGGCCGCGGCCGCGCTGCCGACGCCGCGGGCGGCGTCGCGGAGCGCTGAGTCATCCATGAGTAGGAGCTCCAGCTCCGCCTTGCGCCGCTCCTCCTCCTGCCGCCGCCGCCGCCGCTCCTCCTTGCTCTCTTTCTCCCCGGCCGCGCCGCCGCCGCCCCGCTGCTGCTGCTGCTTCTGGCGCTCCCGCTCGGCCGCATTCTTGCCCTGCTTGCCCCGCCCCTTGGCCGCGGCGGCGCCTGCAGGGTCGTCATCGCCCTCCTCTG
>NW_014011508.1:10466-11317 GCF_000611645.1 Monoraphidium neglectum
GTGTGTGTGTGTGTGTGTGCGTGTGTGTGTGTGTGCGTGTGTGTGTGTGTGTTGACGGTGTCCTGTAACGTGAGGGTCTCAAGCTTCTCTGTTCACGGCTTCGCAGTGGCCCTGCAGCGGCCCCCCTTGCACCTCACCACCCCCACCAGGGGGACGAGCTTTAAATCCGCATATACACGTCGCGACGCACCCCTGACCTCACCGTCCATTCAACCCAAGACCCGGGTCAATTTCTCACGCGCGGCACACGTGCGTGTCTCTGCACACGCCCAAACGCAACAAAGGCCGCCCCCCTTACCACCCACAGCCCCCTCCCTTACGGCCCACACCCCCAAAAACCCGCGGCTTCCCCCCCACCTGCCGCCCCGAAAAGTCCATGTCGTCAGGGATGAATCGCAGGTCAAACTTGCAGGCGCTGCGCTCAAACTCGAGGCCGTCGCACTCAGCATACACCCGCGCCGCCGCCTCCACGCTGGAGCACTCCGCCACCTGTTTTGAGGGGTTCAACGGGTAGCAGACGGGATGTTCTGAGCCCTGAGCCTTTGTTTTTGAGCCCAGAAGGGAGGAAGAGAGCCCAGCAGGGCGAGGCAGGGCCAGGCTGCGTTTCAGTCATGCTGGCTGGAAGGTAGTGGGTGCCGCTGGCCATGATGCTGTGGCTGGTTGCGAAAGGTGAGTTGACGAGAGCACGTGCGCGGCGCGGCACCGCCTTTGAGCTGTGCGCGGCTGCCGTGAAGCTTCCTGAGAGTCCGGCTCCAAACTCGTACAGCGCAGCGCGACCGTTGCGGGCTGCTGCCCCGCTGCCAAACGGCCACAGGGGCCGGGGCGCCGCGCGTGACGTCGTTGCGCATGGC
>NW_014011508.1:11708-12248 GCF_000611645.1 Monoraphidium neglectum
GCCCCGTCTCACCGCGTAGTACCACCGCAGCTTGCTCCTCTCATACATCCTCAGCCGCTCCTTATCCAGCGCCCCGGCGTCTTCGTCCTCCTCCTCCTCCTCCTCCTGCTCCTCCTCATCCTTGTCATCATCCTCCTCGTCTTCTTTCTGCTGCCGCTGCTCCTCCTTGGCCGCCGCGTCGCCCCCCGCGGCCCCGCCGCCGGCCGCCCCTTTGCGACCCTTCGGCTTCTCGCTCCGCACCCATATGCCCTGGGATCAGATCAAGGTGCGAAAGGGGTTGGATCAAGTGGCGGATCAGATGCTGTTGCTAGAGCTGCAAAGGGCCCGGGCGCCGGAGGTGGCAGGACCACGCGGCAAAGGTGGCGCCCGCTGCGCGCAGGCGCCTCCGCTAGTTCCTGCAGCGTCACGCGATCCTGCGCCGCATCGCTGGGCACGTCGGCGGGTCCCGCGCCCCCCAGCACAGGACCCTTTACAGCCCCGGCGCCACGCCCTCGCCTCCTGCTCGCGCCGCCCCGTCACTTTGCTGCATGCTCACCCCAC
>NW_014011507.1:0-10397 GCF_000611645.1 Monoraphidium neglectum
CCCACGCACACCCCGCCGCAGCCGCCACCAGCTGCAAGCAAGCCCGGTTCGCCGCTGTGCAAGCACGCGCGCGGCGCTCGGGGCCACCCCACCCCCGCCACCCGCGGCCCCTCCACCCACCGCGTCATGACCTCGCTGAGCGGCGTCATGCGGTCGTTGACAAAATCGACGTCGCGCGTAGTCACGATGCCCAGCAGCCGGCCGCCCACCTCCCCGGTGTCGGTGATGCAGGCGCTAGTGAAGCCGCGCGCGGTCTAGCGGGTAGGATGAGGGATCGCGGGCAGCACGGGGGCGGTGATCGGGCGTCATGCATGACGCGGCATGACGCCGGCTGGTGACGCGGCGTAGTACAGCGCGGGGTGGGGATGACTGATGCGAGCGGAACCCGCAAGGCATGCCGTAAGCAGCCTCAGGGTTCGCTGACCATGTCACGAGCTGCAGGCGCCTCCCGAAGCGCACGTGCGCCCGCACACGCACCGACAAGCGCGCGCACACACCCGCGCGAGCGCACACATGCCCCCGGCTCCCACGGCGGCCAGGCGCCGCCGCTGCCTGCGCTGCCCCTGCAGACCCACAACCCGCCTCTTCAGATTCTCAATGGCCCGCGAGGCCCACCTGCAGCTTCTCAATGTCTCCGACCGTGGCCATTGGCGGCAGCACCGCGGGCGTCACCACAAACCCGGGGATGTGGCGCTTCACCTTGAGCACGTGGTTCAGCTGCTCCTTCACAGTGTTGTTGTAGTGGATGAACCCCATGCCGCCGAGCTGCGAGAGGGGGGCGGGAACGCACGGAGCGCGCGCCGTTTGGCGGCGGCCCGGGCGGCGGCAGGGCTGGGGCGGGGCGAGCAGAACTTGGGGGCATCAACCACGGCAGACGACGGTGCAGGCTCGGCGTCCATTCGGTGCCGTGGTAAACGTGGCTTTGCAGAACTCAGAGGCGTGACTGCGAGGCCACGGCGCTCGCCGTGGCTTGGGCGGGCGCCGTGCCATCCGTCCGCCGGGCGGGCCGCGCACCCCGCACGCCGTGTGCGGGTCGCCGCGCGCCCACCCACCGAGGCCATCGCCACCGCCATTTCAGACTCGGTGACCGTGTCCATGGGCGAGCTGACAATGGGGATCTGCAGCTGGATGTTGCGGGTGACGCTGGTGGCCAGGCTGACCTGCGGGGTGTGGGAAGGGTTTGAGGGGAGCCGCCGCCACGTCAGCGCCCAGCAGCGCCGAGGGGAGGTGACGCGCGGTCGGCGCGGGGGCGCGGCGGCGACGGGAAGCGGGATGCAAGGGGCTCATGTGAGGGCGGGGCGTGGCAGGGGTGCAGCATCCTGCCAGGGGCTGGTGCAGGCGGGATCCGCCGGCGCCGGAAATCGCTACCCATTGCTGACGCCGGCCCGGCCAAGGCAACGCCAGCCCAGCGCCAGCCGGGATTCTCCCCACCTCGTGGGCTCCGAAGTAGATGTGACCCGGGTGCATGATCACATCATCATACGTGTAGCTGTACCCCTTCCCAAACAGCTCGCCGGCTGCGAAGCCTGTGGCGGGGGCGTGCACCGCGGAGTGGGATTTGGCGGCCGACACACCACAGCCGGCGGCGGAGCAAAGGATGGAGCGCGCTTCACCCCGTGACGCCCACCATCGTGATCCGCGAAGACGCCGTTCTGCACGTCCGTGGGCGACATGCTTGCAGCACGCCGTGAGGGCGCGGAGAAACTCGGGACAGCTGGAGGCGGGAGCGGACCAGCGCTCGATGAAGGAGTGCGACCACTGTGCAATATTTGGTCGTCTCAAACGCTATGGACAAGGGAGAACACGTGCCTGAGGTGGCGCCTCCCTTGCTTCTGTTTGGTCTACACCGCAACGGTTCGAAACGCCCATTGCCCAAAAGTTATCATCAGATGAGTTGGAGTGGATGCAAGCCGTACGTCTGAGCCGATCAGGGACAACACTATCACACTGATCTGATCCAAATATCGCTCTTCCGCACACAAGCCATCAAGTTGTCAATCTTATAAAAGCATTCATCAGACTGTTTTACAGCCACTTCACCCCACAGCACGGCAAGCGGCGGTGAACTCGTGCTGCACCAGCAAAGCGCGCCACTTCTCTTCCGCCCCAGCTGATAGTCACCTGCGCCGGCGCAGGCCCCCTTGCGCCGGCGCCATGCCGCCAAGGGCTCGCAACTCTGCCGGTGGCACACTCGCCATGCGGCCGCCGTCGGGCTCTCAACGGAGCCCTACAAAGGTGGCCCGTCAGCAGCAGCAGCAGCAGCAGCAGCAGCAGCAGCCAGAGCAGCAGGATGTCCTCTACAACCCCACCAACTGGAAGAACAACTTCCAGGTCGTGTATTACCTGTGAGTTGGAAGACGTGGGGGCATTAATCCGTGCTCTTCAGACCAGATGGACCACAGCAGACAGCCACATCAGCTGCGGCGGCGCAGTCGTGAACGCAAAGCTGCCGCCGTGGCGTACACCAGCGCAGTGGCACGCCAGCGGGCAGCAGGCCGCCGAAATGCCGGCGGCAGTGATCCAGACGGGCGGTGATCCGCGCGCCGCAGCTTTCAAGAGGCGGTCGCTGAGAAGGGAGGGTTTTTGCAAGAGCGATTGCTCTTGCCCACCCAAGGGCCCCTTTGAGCCCCCGCCGGGCGCTGTCCACTCGCCGGGCGCCCTCGCAGGCGCACGTACATGACCATCGTGGCCGGCCTGGTGGCGGGGATCCTCGGTATCACCGATTGGCTGGGATTTGTCGTGTACCTTGTCAGCCAAGCGCTGGTGAGCGCACGGCCGGGCGGGAGGAGGGCGGCCCCAGCGCGCCCAGAGGGTGACGGGGCCGGGCGAAGGGCCCGGCAGCGCGTGCGCGGCAATCCTCCTTTCGGCCCGAGTATGTGTCTGCCCCTGCTGCCGCGGTGCCACCTGACACCGGCTAGGCTTGGCGTCATTGGCGCCAGGGGCCGGCGCAACGCGCAGGCTGCCTGGGAGGCAGGCGGGCGGACGCGCCTTGCAGGCGCGCCTCGACTGCTCAAGATTCGCAATCCCCCGTCCCCGCTCCCCCCGGGCGCTCGCCCTGCCCAGTGCGTGCCTCTCATTTTGGTCAAGTGCGGCGGCAACGTCAAAAAGTACTTCCCGTCGTGGTGGGTGCCGCGCACTCGCAGCGGGCGCTTGCAGCAGAGGCTTGGTGCAGCTCGCCCACACGCTGGTGTATTCTCAAAGTTGCAGCTCCCCCGCAGCTTGCCTGTGCCAGCACTCCCCCCTGGACTCACCAGGGCGTGCGCAGCTGGCGCGACTCGCTTGCTCACACTAACAACACGCCGCTGCACAAACGCACCAAGCCTGCCAAACCGCTGCCCTCTGAACGCCACACCACGACAGGGACAAAGTGGTCCTGGAGCACGTGTTCTCATCGACGGCCATCTTGTCGTATGTGCTGTGCTGGATGATAGGGTACAACCTCGCATACGTCTTCTAGCATGTAGTGTACACTCGCGCACCCACTTGTAACAAGGTTTTCCAGTGTAGACCGGCAAGGCTATTTTTTGCATCCAGCGAAGGTCGGACAAAGGTCATCAGCCATAGAGGTTTGTTGCGACGCGGGTCCAGATGCAAAATCGGGCGGGAACTTATTGCGGGTTGTGCTGCTCGCGATGCATCTCTCTGCCATGTTCGCAGTGAAGAAAACGATCCGCAAGGTTGCTTGGGGCGGCATGGCGGCGTCGTGAACCGCGTGCCGCTGATGCACGCCTGTACCTGGCGTTTGCGACGTTCGCGCTATGTGTACAGTCCAGCTATCTATGGTAATAAGCTATATTATTACTCAGCTGCTTATACAACAACCCCCCGAGACAACAACTGATCTACTACCGTATTTCACGTCGACGGTCAACCTCAAAGCCTCATTGAGCGCGCGACACTGTCAATAGCCTCGAAGCACTCAAATCCAACTCAGAGCGATGAGGGCTGCCTTGCCGATGCGCTGTGGTGCCCGGAGAGCGGCGATGTCAGCTGCACCAGGTGAGTGCACGCCTCTGCTGTGTGCACAGGCTGCCCATCGGTTGCTCAGAGAGCAATGCTCTTAGCCTTTAAGCCCTGTCCTATCATCACGATACCCCGCCCGTTCCTCGAACCGTAGCGCGTCTAGCGGCGCTCAAGCAGCATCGGCCCCTCACGCGGCGCGCCGCTGCTGCGCCTGCCGTGTTGGGGGTGCTCGACAGCGAGCAGCAGATTGCGGCTGAGATCCTGGAAAGGGAGGCGCAGCTTGCGGCCATGTTCGAGCGCCGTCCGCTGCCGAAGGTGACCGAGCGCATGGCCGGGTAGCACAGGCAGCAGTGGGTGTTCTCACTTCGGTAGTGCCTCTGCCCAAGTTCTATGCATCCCATTCCGCACCCATCTCTTTCCCCATGCTCCGCTGCCTTCAACCCCCTCTCCCCCCTCTCAAACCGTCCCCTGTACCCCAGGCTAGCGAGGTGGCGGTGATCCGAAACGAGATCAACGCTCTCAAGGCGTCCCTGCCCGCCCGCTCCGCCTCCCCGCCCATTGCGCCGGGCGAGCCGGTGCCAGCGGTGCGCGGGGCGCCGCGCAAGGCGGACCGAGAGCTGGCAGCGCGCGTCATGGCGGAGGTGCGGGCGGCTGGCATGGGTTGTGGGGCGGGGCCGCGGTGCAAGGTTGGCCTGGGCTGCCGGGCGCGCGCGGCTCTGTTTGAGCACGGGCGCGGCTGCGTGCGAGCTCCTGAGTGACGAATCGTGCACCCCTTGTCCGGCCCTCCAAGCCCACACTGCTCGCTTCTTTGACCACGTTTTGCGCTCACCCTGCACAACATGCTAACCACACCCCCAAAAACCCGACCCCGCGCAGCTGGAGGCCGCGATGAGCGGCGGCGGCGCCCTGGGCAACTCGGAGGACGCCGAGATAGCGGCCCTAGAGGCGGAGAACACCGCGCTGCGCGCCGACGCGCACGCGCTGCTGCAGCACCAGGCGCTGCTGGAGCGGCTGCTGGCGGAGGCGCGGGCGGCTGACGCGGAGCGGCGGCGCGTGGAGGCTGAGGCGGCGGAGTTGCTGGGGCGGATGAGGGCGAAGCTCACGGGGGGTGGGGCGGCCGCGGACGCGGCGTGAGCCGGGGGGCGCCTCGCTGGCGGCGCGGGCGGGGTCGCGCGGTGCGTCAAGCTCCGCGGCGGCGCAGGGATGGGGGGTTTTCGCATAGCTGCCTCTCGATAAGCAGGCGGCCGCCGTGAAGCGCGTGTGCTTACGAGTGCTGCGTTGAGGTCACCATCAGGTAGTGGGGCCTTGGTTGGGGTGCGTCGCGGCCTATCCGTGCCGCGGGCTCTGCACCTGGCTGCTCGCCCTCGCAGTGGCCAGCTGTGTGCTCCAGGGGTCATGGCCGGGAGCCGGGCGCTGCCCGTGCTCGGGTATGGCCGACCCAAAGTCAACAGTGAGGAGACCCAAAGTCAAACGCGCCCTGCTTTTTCCTTGGACAAGCCAATCAACAAGACCATATGTGTGGGTAGAGTAGAATGACTTTCAATCTGCACATGTGCTTGCAAACATCCATCCACTGTAAATTGTTGTCCTCAAAATAACCGAGTCAGCCTGCGGGCGGTGGTCAGCCTGGTGTCAGCCCAAGCCGCGGATTTGCGGGACTACTGCATCCCTGCAGCAGATCCCATCCTTGAGACAGCGTGTCACCCTGAAATTGCTTTGCTGAGCTCTTTCTGTGATTTTATGTTTTTTGAGTTTGAGACTGCAATGGTGTGGTGTTCAGGTCCCCAAGCACTACTTTCGTCGCATTACGCACCAAGTCAGGTGGGGCCAACGGGTTACTTTGCTGGCCGGGTGAGGCACCCCAGCACGCAATCACAGCTGGGACGCAGAAGCGAATTCTGCAAAGGCCATCCAGCTGCTTTGACGGTCCTGGTGAAGCAGACCCCGCAAGCCCGTCCTTTCGGCGCATGGACGGGCTTTTCAGGCATCGGCGCGCCTCTACTTGAGCTTGGCGACGGCAAACCGCGCTTTTGATACATTGCAATACGACCAAAAGGCTCTGGCAGCGATCTGGGATTTTTTCACAGCCTGCATCAGGGCGACGGCCCTAGCATGACGCGAAAAGGCGGCAGAGCGTCTTTTGTATGCTCAGGGAGTACAGCTTCCTTTCGTGGGCCAGGTCGAGAACGGGAAAAGGAGTCTTTTGTTGCGACAGATTTCAGCCTCCCGGCTCTTGGGGCCGTCCGTCGAGCAAGGGCGCAGTCATGGCAGCGCGAATGTGGTCAGCCACCCCTTGCCAGTGCCTCGCTAGGCCTCGCTGGCGCTCTTCGGTGAGCGCCATCGCCTCGCCTGGATCCCGGCACCGCCGTCGTTTTCCCCCTCGCCCCAGCACGCCCGTCTGCCCCCGACCTTCTTCCTGGCCATTTATCCAGCGTCTGCAAGTTAAAGATGCCGCCGAGATGGCCCGACCACGCACGCACGCGCTGATCTCGCCCCCAACACTGCCCCCTCGTCCGTCGTCGCCTGCCGCGGCCGTCACCACCCAGGTGGCGTGTCAACCCCCTAGAGGGCTCCATCCGCCGTATGTTCCTCAACATAGACACTGGTGGCAAGGTGGGGGGCACTGAATCCTGCGCCCCTCGCCTCTTCGATGGGTGTCCATACTTACTGCGCTGACCCCGGCCGCGGCCAGCGTGATCAGCAAAACGCCCGGCCGCCTCCTGGCAGCTCCGCCCTGCCTCTGCTGACCCGCTTCCCGCCAGCGATCAAAGCCCGCGCACGCGACCTCACACAAACAGGGGCACATAACAGAGTCAGACCTGCGGCAGTATGCTGCGGCCCAAGGGCTGCCGGCCACCTATGTTGGGCCGTTCATGGACGCATTGAAAGCGGACCCGGGGTCCGAGGGGCAGAGCGGCGGCGGCAGCGAGGGGGGCAGCGGCAGCGGCGGCGGCGCGGCAGGGGAGGTCGGATTCAGGCGCTTCCGGAGGTGAGAGGGCTCGAGCGGCTGGCTGGCGGTGTGTGCATGGGTGTGTGTGTGTGCGGGGAGGGTGAGTGGGTGCGTGGGTGCGCATGTAGGCATTGGGGAGTGGAATCGTGAGTGCATGTGCGCGCGCGTGTGCGCTGATGTGTGTGCGTATGCATGGGCGCGCATACGTGCGCGTGCAGGCGTACGCGTATTCATGCGGCGCACAATGCGCGCCTCACCGCATCGCCCGGATACTGCCGCTTGTTTTCCGGTCTCTCGACGGAGGCCGCCAATTCCACCGGCTGCCGCCGCCACGCGCCCGCCCGCCCCCGCAGCTTCGCGCTGGCTCGCGAGGAGGGCCTCAGGGAGGCCTTTGACATGTTCGACAGGGGTGAGGCGCCGATCCCGACTTTGCCCGACTGATCAGCCCATGCAACGACGCGCGGCGCCTTGTTGAGGACGGGGACGGCAGCCGCACCCGCTCGGTGCCTGCGCTGTCGCAGTTTGGCCCGACCCTTGCACTTCCGCCCTGCCTGCTCCTTTTGATCCTCTCGTCCCCTCCACGCGGTCACCGGTGATGTCCACCGTGACATCCGCTTCCCCCAGCGACCTCGCTGCGCGTGTTTGCCCCCCTCTTCCCCCCACCCCCAAAAATATTCAAACGCTGCCCTCCAACAGACCGTGACGGCGTGATCAGCTACGAGGACCTGGACCTGTCCCTGCAGCACGTGACCATCTGCTGCCCCAACACGCGCTGCGTGCTGCGGTGCCGGCAGCAGGTGGTTGGGGAGCTGCTGCGGCGGCTGGACACGGACGGGTCGAGGGACGTCAGCTTTGACGAGTTCAGGAACTACTTCTCGCTGCTACCGCAGGTGAGGGTTGGCGCACGCATGCGTGCGCGCTCTCTCTCTCTCTCTCGCGCGCGCATGTGTGTGTGTGTGTGTGTGTGTGTGTGTGTCCGACAGAGAGGGATAGAGGGTGGGGATTGATGTCTGTGTGTGTGTGTGTGTGTGTGTGCGCGCGTGTGCGTGCGTGCACGCGTGGATGTGTTTTAGGGGAATCCGTACGGGTGCGCGTACGTGTGTTCTCATCTTACCTTGCTGGTCTCCAACAGGTGGTACATCCCATGCTGCAATTGGCACACACCACCACCAGCATACACACACACAGACAGACACGGTACACACACATGTGTATATATATATGTGTGTTGTGTGTATATGTAAATATATGAATCCATACAAATGCACACACGTCACACAAAACCACAGGCGCGCGCGCCTGCCCCCACACCTCTTGACACATGCCCACTCCCCCACCCATCCACCCACAGAATGACGCCTCCATGCTTGTGGAGTACTGGCTGGGCGCATCCTCATCCGGCAGCTGCGCGGACATGGGCACGCGCGTGGCCGTGCAGGAGGGCCAGCGGAGGGGCTCCCCCTGGGGTGAGCGCGGCGGGGGGCGGCGCGGCGCTTGCTCCTCCGCCGAACCAGGCCCCTGCATCAGGAGAGCCGCCAGAGAGAGAGTATATGTAAGACTTTATATGTATGCACATGTGTATTAATGTTTTGGCACTATGGGCCCACGCCACAAGCCGCAGCAGGCTGGCCTCCTTGCCACCACCTCACCCTCCTTGGATCATGTGACGAGGGATGCTGCTGCCGCCCCCTGCCCCCGCCCCTGCCCCGCAGGCCACCTGTTTGCCGGCGCCGTCTCCGGGGCCGCCAGCCGCACCGCCACCGCGCCGCTGGAGACGCTGCGGCTCGCGGCCATGGCGGGCGGCGTGCCCGCAGGGGCGCGCATGGACTTGATGGCCGCGGAGATTGTGAGGAGCCACGGGTGGCGCGCCCTGTATAAGGGTGGGTGGTGGGGTGAGGGGTGCGGGGCGTGGAGGCTGGTTGGTGGAGGGTGGGCGGTGTGGGTATGGGGGGTCGAGGGTTTGTGGGTTTGTGGGTGGGGGAGGGCTTCTGGTCGAGGTGGGGCTGAGTAAGCAGCTTCTGGGCAGGGGTTGGGGATCGGCCCGGTCGGCGCCCACAGAGGGCTTCAAGCCTCTGCAGCGGTCAGCCTCTGCCCCGGCCAGCCCGAGCAGCACAGGCTTGGGCGTGGGGCTCCGCCGCCGTCCTGTGTGACCCACCTTCTTCCCTGCAATGTACCACCCTGAAGCCCCACACTCTGACCAGAGGCCCCGATCCGCTCCCACCCCCAACCAAACCCTCCGCGGCTGGTGCGGCTTCAGGCAACGGCATCAATGTGATGCGCTCCGCGCCGCAAAAGGCGCTCGATTTCTTCAACTTTGACCTCTACAAGGCCCTCCTCTCCCGCGGCAGCGCGGCGGGCGCGACGCTGCATCAGACCTTTCTGGCCGCCGGCCTGGCGGGCGCCACCAGCTGCCTGCTGCTGTACCCTTTGGATGTGAGGCTTGGGGCCGCCGGCGGGGGTTCCCCGGTTGCAGGCGGGGGTGGGGGCTGTCCGAACGCAGGCGGGGTTGGAGCCGCCGCTGGGTCGGCCAGGTAGCTGCCGCCTCACCTTAACCCACAGGTTTTTAACCAGGGGGGAGCCTCCGCAGCGCAGGGCCTGCACGCACGCCGTCAGCCGCGACTCGCAGCGGCCCGGCGCGCGAGAACCCCCATCCTAACCACCGCCGCCGCCGCGCGCACGTCGGCTGCGCCCCGCAGGTCGCACGCATGCGGCTAACGCTGGACACGGCGGGCCGCTACCGCGGTCTGGCGCACTGCCTGCGGACGCTGGTTGCGACCGAGGGCATGTGCGCGCTCTGGCGGGGGCTCGGGCCGAGCCTGGCGGCCATCTTCCCAGAGGCCGCCATCACCTACGGTGCGCGCGCGCATGGATTGTGGGGCACGCCGCGCGCCCAAGCTTCTCGCCTGGCACGCCCCACGGCAGGCGCGGCCCGGCCCTTCGGTCTGCTGCCGCCCGCCGCACCCCTGCGGCACCGCCGGCTTGCGAGTTGCCATGTTTGGTAGGATCGCTACGATTGTTTGCTGCCTGATGAAGCGTGGGTGAGCCTCTGAACTTGCCGTAGATATCAAGGGTCAAGGACCTGAAACAGCAATGGTGCCTGATGGCTGGCAGAGGGTGAGTACATGTGACATCACCGGCCGCAAACCGCCCTCTCCCCCCAGGCCTCCACGACCTGCTGAAGCGGAACTACAAGCGGCTGCGCCACGAGGAGCCCGGCATCGGCGCCAGCCTGGCGGCCGGCGTCGCCTCCGCCAGCATGGGCCAGGTGCGCACGCTGACATGGCGCCGCGGCCCAGCCGCGGAGCAGCTACGGGACGCGCCCGCCTGCGCGCCCGCCTGCGCCCCACTGCGATCGACGCAGGGCTGTGCGCCCAACAAGGCACGCGCGCGACCACGCCGCTCTGCGGACCCCCAATCGTAGCCGAACGGATTCGCTTGGCACTTCTGACAGTGACACCGCTGCCAGGAAGCGTGCGTCCTTGCC
>NW_014011506.1:0-3627 GCF_000611645.1 Monoraphidium neglectum
GGGGTGGAGGGGCGGGGCGCAAGCAGGGGCCAGTGATGCCTGGGTGCCTGTGCAGCCACGCGGGCGGCAGGACCGGCTGGCAGGAGGCACGGCTGTGCCGCAATCCTACTCCTTCCATACTCATGGCTGTCAATGTCATTTTCAAGGGCCGTGCCGCACACAGACGCACCCCTGCCGCTTCAAATCGACAGACCCAGCAGCGCACGGCCCCGGAGCAGCTGCTGGCAGCAGCCGCACCGCACCAGGACTTCGACGGCGGTGGCCTTTTTGTACTGCAGCCGCGTGGCGTGGGGCGGTGCCGACACCGTCGCGCTGTTGGCCGCCCACCGCAGCACTGCGCCCTCCTCACGCGACACCCAGGGCTGCACGCGCGACGTCAGCAGGTCGTACACGGCTGCCTAGGGCGCAGGCGGGGCGGCACGAGGTTGAACGTGCAGCGCAGGGGCGGGCACCCCGAGCCTGTTTGGGGCTATCGACGACACAGGGGGACATGCGATACGTGCGCGGGCAACGCAAAGCTGGGCGCACGACCCCGCGCCCGGCAGGCATGGCGGCAGTGAGCGCTCCCGCGCTGGTGACGCCAGCGCACCAGTGCGCGCGTGTTGACACGCTTGACGACAGCGTCAGCGCGGCCGGGCCGCCAGGGACCATCCCTGTGCATCGCCGTGCGCATGTGCACCTGGGAGGTGAAAGCAAATGTCGCACCGGGTGGGGTTTTCAGCCTCTGTGGAGACCGGTCACGATGGACCGGCAGGGGCACACCGCTGGAGAAATGGATCAGAAGCAACACACCACCCGCGTCATCTTGTGGGGTGGCAGTGGTTTCAGAATCGCCTCACCTCCCAGACAGAGTCCCCCAGAAAGGCCATGCTGGCGGCGTTCCACCGGCTGCGCGGGTCTGCGCCCCCCAGGTCAGGGGGCGGAGGCAGGCGGCACGGAGGCGGCACACCCCCATTGCCGCTACCCAAGGCAGCCAGATGCACGCGCAATGAGGGGCCGGTGCATGGGGAGTGACGCCCCAGGCATGCGCCAGGCAAGGTTGCCGATCCGTGCCTGCGTTTCAAGGCAGCTGAAATGGCACGAGTCGGGGCGGCAGCAGCAAGTGCAACGCCACTGGTGCGGCGCGCAGCCGCCGCCGCCCCTGCTGCTGCACGTTGCTTCAGTTTGCAGCTTATACGAGCCTCCCCGCAGTCCTGGCACACGGGTGACAAGTGGGCTGAAAGTGACGACAGTACAGTACCCTAGATCAGCTCTGCGCTCACGAACAAGCTGTATACCGTATAAGAAATATATCAACATCTCTGTCTACATGCTGTATGCGCCACTGCGGACGGCCCGCATCGACGTGGACGTGATTGCGCAAATTCAACAGCTTCTGATCGCACTGCTCTACACGGGAAAGTGTGGATCTATCAGTGCGGCGTCACCCGCAGCATCACGAGCACGCCACTGCAGCATCGCCGCCGCTGCACACCTTGTTTCAAGTGCAGTACCGGCACTTGAGACAGCAGCAGGATGGGGCATGCGGCCAGCAGAGCTGCACCAGTGGCAAGCGGCTGGTCTACCGAAGGCGTGCAGCCTCAACACGCCATGCGTGAGGTGAGCATACGCTGTTTCTGGGAACAGTTCTTGTGCCATCCCTCTGGTCAGCAGCGGTCAAACTCCTCGGGCATCGCCACGTATTACATTTGAAGCAAAGTATAGCACCTTCTCCAGGTGCTACCGAGTGTGGCAAGCATGTCATAACACAACAATCTTTGTGCGACGCAGCTGTGCAACACCGCGGAAGAGCTGGCGGTCAGCAGGCGCTGCGGTGTGGAGGCAGAGGCGATCTATGCGGCGACACACAGGCTGCGCCACGATGCCGCCTCTTGGGATGAGCTGCACCGCCACGTGACACCGCTTGCCGCGCGTGGTGGCGACGGCATCAGCTTTCGGCGCGTCTGGCGCGTCGCCACTGAGCTGCAGGCGCTTGGCCGGCGGCTGGAGTGGTGCACGCAGCGCGTTCGGCGGCTCGCCGGCAAGCCCCACCTGTGGCGGTCACGGCGGTGGGCGGCGGAGTGCGCGGACGTGCTGCATCTCGCAGCGGCGGCACACCAGCAGTGCCTGGCCGCAGTGAGGGCGGCAGTGGGCACGGCTGAATGTCAGGACAGCAGGCGGCAGGTCACGGCACAGCGGAGCGGCAGCCAGGGGCCCTTGAGGTCAGCCACACGTGTGTCCTTGCAACAACCCATGGCGCAAACATCAAGCAGTAGCAAGCTGCACGTGCCTGAGGCCAAAAGGGCTGGTGTTGTCTTGGATGGCAGCGCTGACGTCATCCCCGCGGTCTGGCAGCAGCAGGAAAAGGGAGTGCGCCGCGAAGCCAGGGGCGGGGGCGAGCGCCGCCGCGCCCTTGGCGGCAGGGGCACGCCATGCGGTCCAGGCAAACACAGGCACAGCCGCCGCCGCGCGCAGGCGGCGCCCAAGCCGGTTGTGGACACTGCAGCCACACAGCAGTCGCCGCACACAGCGCAAATGCCGCCAAACCATGAAGGCTGGGGAGCACTGCCACAGCAAGGGCATAAGGGAGACACTGCCGCAGCCCTTGCGGCTGCCCAAGGGATGCGCGGCGGCGGCGACGCCGCGGCAAGGGAGGCGCGCACGCTGCTGCAGTCGGCCGTGGCGAGCGGTTGCGCGGCGGCGTGCGTGATCCTGGGCCAGATGGCAGAGGCTGGTGAGGGCCTGGCGGGGCCTGACGCGGCGGAGGCGGTCGAGTGGTACGCGCGCGGCGCTGCCTTGGGCGACGCAGAGGCAGCACACCTTTACGGATGCGCGCTCGAGCACGGCGTTGGTGAGCTTTATTGTGGCAGGAACTCGAGGTTGTGGTTGCTATTTTATTGCCAAGAGGCGCTGCCGCACCAAAAGATTATGCAGTCAACGATGATGCAGAGGTCTGTCAACCGCTGCCACGCCGCACCTCATCAAGTGCTCCGCAGCCAATGCGCACAGCATGCTCACAATGCTTGCCCCCCGCGCCACTCCACATTCAGGTGTGCCGCAGGACTTTGCGGCAGCAGCAGAGTGTTACCAATTGTCGGCCGCGGCATCATGGGTGCCGGCAATTAACAATCTTGGAGCCCTGCTGGCCCGGGGCGCCCCAGACGGCTCACTGGCGCCAGACCCCCCGGCGGCCGCGCGGCTGCTGCTGCGCGCGGCGCGCGCCGGCAGCGCCGCGGCGTGGCTCAACCTTGGTGCCGCCTGCGAGGCGGGCTTGTTCCCACCCAGTTCTGTCGACGAAGCGCTTAGGGCTGCAGGCGGCAGCTGCGTCTGCAAGAGCGATCACGAGTGCTGCCTGTGCCCTGCAGGTCGGCCAGCTGCTGCTGTTGCTGCTGCCGCTGCGGCAGCAGCTTGCTACGCGCGCAGTGGCACGCCCGCGGCCCTGCTCCGCCTGGGGCTGCTGCACCTTCGCGGCGGCTTTACGCAGGCCGCAGACCTGGCCCTGCGGCGCGCAGCTGATGCCGATGGGGGAGTCGGACCCACTGCAGCCGAGGCGTTGCTGTGGCTGGCGCGGCTGCAGGAGGGGTACAGCGAGGCCGCGGAGCGGGAGTGGGAGGGGCGGGTTGAGCTCGAAGTGCAGCGGCAAGGGAT
>NW_014011506.1:4374-11144 GCF_000611645.1 Monoraphidium neglectum
GGATAGCGGCATGCGTTGCGGCTGCTGGCAGCAGGTTTCAGGCGGCCGGCACAAGCCGCAGATGTGGGTCAGGGACATGGTGGCAGGCGCCGCTGTTTAGGGCTGCTGGCGCTGCTGCTCGGGCTGCGTGGGCTCAGACGACGCAGCGGCCCCGGCCATCTGCAGCGGCAGTTGCGGCGCGCGGCGCGGCGAGGGCCCTGTATGAGCGCGCCGCACGTGCAGGGTCGGCAGAGGCTCAGCATTGGCTTGGGTGCGAGTGCTGGTGGGAGGCCAGTCGCGGCGGGCAAACTGGCGGCGACCACACGACTGGGGGCTGCGGGTGCGGTGACAGAGACGCGGCGGCGGCAGCAGCACTGGAGTGGTGGGCAGCGGCGGCGCAGCAGGGGCACAGCGACAGCCTTCTGGCGCTAGGGCTTGTGGCGGAGCGCGGGGGGGACGCAGGTGGTGACCGGGAGCCTGTTGGAGCGGTGTCGCCGGCAGCGGCCTGCTGCAGAGCAGCGGCGGCTCAGGGCTGCAAACCGGCAGAATGCAGCCTCGCGCGGCTGCAGGCCTCGCTCGTGGCAGCACACGGGGCGACAAGAAGGGGAGCAGCTTTGGAAACCGGCGGAGTAGGAGGCACGACGAGCACGGCGCTCGGGCAACTTGCTGCTTGGGCAGCGCGAGTGCATGCAGTAGGCGCGAGCTAGTGGTACACTGCGGTGGCGGATCCGTCGTAGGCTGTGTGTCAAGCGGTGTTCCGCTGTCACATGCCATCGTAAGGGCAAAAAAGTGCCGCCTGTCACATTGGAGTGCTCAAACAGTGTTGATCTGGGACCCGCATGAAACATGGCCAGATCAAAGTGCAGCAGCTGCAAAAGCTATGCCGCCAGTCCCCTCGCCAGGTGCGCTTACATTTTGCGGTGTATCTTGCCAAAATCGTACTGTGTTTGCCTTGAGCGACCGGCGCCCTGTCGCCTTACTGCAGGTTGACCAGGTTGGCTTGCAGCTGCTGACCTGGTGGCCAGCCACCCTGCACCATCGCCCAAGCGCAGGGGGTTGGACGAACCACAGGCAGGCCCAATAAAAGACGAAGCAAACTTTGGAGCGTTTTGAATTGACAAGTTGCTTGGCCAGCTCACCGTGTGAGAAGCGCTAGGCGAAGTCACTGCTGTCATCAGATCTGTTGGCCGGGTGACATCGTTTCTATCAACACAAGAATTCACATTTCAAGCTCCTGGAACAGCCGTCACGACCGGTTCTGGCAGTAGGAACATGGCGACCGGGCGGGAGAGAGCAACGCACGCGCTCACAGTGCGCATGGGGACTAGCATATGCTTCTATTAATCGCAGCGGCACGCTGCCGCTCCTGGCGCGCCTGTCGCTGCATGGGCTTGCTGCGCTTCGATGCGATGCGGCACCTGGCCTGTCAGTGTCGTGCCACTGAGTGCCATGCATGCTCTTGCTGCTTGTGCAGCGGCTCTTTGCTGTGATCAGTATGCCAAAAACACTTTCAGGAACCTGGTTATGTACTGTATAGGGCGTGACATTCCGCTGTGTCAGGGGGAGGTGTCACTGCGTTTTCTTCAAGCCCGACACTGCACGCGGCACAGACGTGCTCTCAGGCACCCATACGCCCTCCCCCCCTCCACTCCACCCCCTGCTGCGCAAACAGGCCACACTGCTGTTCCTGGCGCTTGCAGTTCTCCCGGCCCGCACCGTCAACACGCGGGCCAAAGGCGCTACCGCCGCGTCCCTGCCGCCCGGCGCACGTCAGAGCACCAGCAACAACAGCGGTGCCGGCCTGCCCGGCCGCGTCGTGTACAGCGTAGTGATCGATGCAGGAAGCACGGGCAGCCGCGTCCATGTGTTCCGCTTCAAGCAGGACCGCAGGACGCGCTCCCTCAGGCTGCTGGGCGAGCTGTTCCTCCCCACGCACCCGGGGCTGAGCTCCTTCAGCGGCGACCCCAGGGCGGCCGCGCTGAGCCTGAAGCCGCTGATGGGGGCCGCGGTCAAGGCGGTGCCGCCGGATCTGCGGCCCGCGACGGCCCTGACGCTGCGCGCGACGGCGGGGCTGAGGCTGCTGCCGGCGGCGAAGGCGGACGCGGTTCTCAGGGTGCGGCGCTGTGGATGGAGGACGGGCGGAGGCGGGTCAGCAACTGCTGAGGCACAGGAGCAAGACCCGTGTATGCTGCTGTGACGGCATGCGCGCACGCGCGCGCGCGCGCACACACACACACACACACACACACACACACACACACACACGCACGCACGCACGCACCCACACACACACTCACACAAACGCACACTCACTTGCGCAAATGCACGCACTTCCACACACAGCACATCTTGCATATGTATGGACTTCGTAAGCTTCTTGCATTCGTCAATCACAGGAAGTCGGCACATACCTGAGGACGTTCGGCTTCAACATGGGGCCCCACGCAGTGAAGATCCTCAATGGTGACAAGCGGTGCAGAGCAGGGGCAGAGCGGTGCCTGCGATGCGTACCTTACTAGCCCCAGCAACAGGCCTGGGTCGCCCAGCGTCCGGCTGCCGGCGGCTGCAAAACTTGTCTTTGTGCCCGCATCGCTCTGGTGGCACTATGGCCCACAAGTGCACGCCGCGGCTTAGCCCCCTGCCTCCCCCCTGTGGTACTCAACCTTGCCAGGCACCCAAGAAGGAGCATTTGCATGGATCGCAGTCAACTTTCTGCTGGGCAAATTTGGCCCCAACAAGACACTGGCCGATACGGCGGCGACGATTGACTTGGGAGGCGGCTCCATGCAGGAAGCATTTGCGCTGCCGCCGGCTCAGGCGCGCGCTGCGCCAGCGGGGTCCACCACGTCAGTGCTGGTGCAGGACCAGACATTTGACATTTATGTGCACAGGTGGGGGCTGACTGTGTGCTGTGCTTGTTGCCCAGCCTGCACATGTGTCTCCTGCTGGGGCGGAGTGGCGCGCAGCAACACAACACCCTATACTAGATAGCGAGTCTCTCACCTATGCCTGTCCCCCGCCACGCTCCCAAACACCCTGCACCCCCCCTTCTCCCCCAAAACAACGCAGCTACCTTGGTTTTGGTCTCATGGCGGCCCGCGCGGCGCTCATCGTTGCGGACCGCAACGCCACCGACCACACCCACGGCTGCTTCGCTAAGGGCGTGCGCCTCAACTACACCTACAACGGGCGCGCGTACCCCCTGGAGGAGGTGGTGGACCTGGCCAGCTTCGACCGCTGCGAGGCGGCCGCCATGCGCGCCATGAACACCAGCAAGTGCAATTACAAGGAGGTGCGGGGGCGGCTGCAGGGGTGGAGGGGTGGAGGGGCGTTGGTTTGTGGATTCTCAAAGGGAGTCACCCAGGCGGGCAGTAGCTTTGCGTGGGAGGAGCCGTTTCCTGGTGCTCAAAGGTTTGCACACTCTGCTGTGCGCGCAGGCGTGCTCTTTCAACGGCGTCTGGCGCGCCAAGCGGGCGTCGATGCAGATGGTTTACTACGTCAGCAGCTTCTTCTGGTGCGCAAAACCATTGCCGTGTGTGTGTGTGTGGGGGGGGGGTGGCAGGTGGGTGGATGAGTGAGTGTACATACGTATACGTGTGTGTGAGCGCGTGTGTGTGCGCTTGCATGCATGTGTGGGCGTGGACGCACATGCACATGCATGTTTACATGCAACACGCATAACGCTTGGAACCAGATGGGTGACAACGATGCAGTTGTGGATGTGTGTATGCACGCCTCTGCCCTCCACCTGACCACGTACAAACCACAATGCAACGGTGTGTCTGTTTACCAGGCCGCGCCAACCCTCTCCCGCCTCCTCTGCCCCCCCCCCCCATCTCCCAGGGACCGCGCTGTGGACGTGGGGATCATCAAGGACGCCCACGCCATTGACTGGGCCACCACACCAGGGGTGAGGCCAGCCCCCAGTTCAGCTTAGGCTCACGGCACACATGGGCGCACTGCAGCTTCCACGTGTTGCAGGCAAGGCGGTCCAATCTGCACTCCGCATAGCCGAGCAAACGGGCCTCCAGCAAACGGGTTGCTTACGCCTTACATGCCTGCGTGTTTGGTGGCCCGCGTGCCTGTGCTGCCATCTGCACACAGCGCCAACACTTGCCCCTCATACATGCGCACCCCCTGCGCATGCGCAAGCACCCCGCCACACACACACACACACATACACAAACTTATACACACACATGTACACACTGCAGCCACACACACGCGCTCTGTCTCTTCACACAACAACACGCACACGCGCACACGCACGCGCACGCGCACACACACACGCACGCACACACACGTTCTGCATGTGCTCAAACCGGCCTCTTCAGGTCTTCAAAACATACGCCGAGGCCGTGTGCGCGCTGACCCCAGCGCAGCTGCTGAAGAAGTACGGCGTGGCTGACGACCTGGCACCCTGTGAGACCCTTGCGCGCGTCCCCCTCAACGATCGCGTCGCGTTGCGTGACCGTGTTGGAGGGAGGCGGCGTGCCCGCCTGAGCTGTGTGTGCGCGTGGCATTTCAAGCCGCGAGGGTGCCACACTGGAAGCACCGGTCGGCAGGGGTCCCAAGTGCTTCGCGCGAGAGTGCTGCAGGCCGACAAGCGACAACCCCGCCGCTTGGGTCAATCCATCCACGTTTGCATCGCCCCGCAAGTGTCCCACCTTGCTTTCTCCCGTCCCATTTCATTGTACTGCAGGGCTGTGTGCGGACATGAGCTTCCTGTACACGGTGCTTGCCAAGGGGCTGAAGCTGCCCGATGAGCGGCGCATCACGCTCGTGCGCCGCATGCTCTACGACGGCATGGAGGTCTCCACCTCCTGGGCCCTGGGCCTGGCCATCAACGCCCTCAGCCTCCTGAAAGACAATGGTTCCGCCGCCGCAGCAACCTATCCCGCCGCCGCCGCCAAGTCGCTCATCCGGGGAGCAAAGGCTGCCGACAAGGAGGCGCTGGTGACGGGCGGCGCCGGTAGTGAACTGGGGCTGCCGCGCCGCCTCATGCAGCTGCGGCTCCTGCTTGGCGGCCCTGGCTTGCGGCAGAGCGTGAATTGATACGGATTTCACACCCCCATCATAACAGTTTTTGCCACACACGGTCTGCCCGGCGACGAACGAGCTTGCCAACGCCACACGCGCCCTGCCGCCCACCCCACACATCTTCAGACTAACGCGCATGCGAAAGCAAAACAAACACTGTTTTAGTTTGGTGTAGGCCCTGGCGCCCCTGATTGGCACCTTCCTACACAACTACATTTGCCTTCATTTGAACATGCACACTGCAGGCAGTTACCAAGTTCCTATGGAGCGCTGGCTCCGCTCTCGCACCCCCCCTCCCTGGCTGGCTCCGCTCCCGCACCCCACCTCCCCGGCCCTTTGGCACATGAGCACTGGCTGTCTGCTGGGTTTGCACATGACTGCGGGACGCACGCAAGCGATGCGCCCAACCAATTATGTATGATGCCGGGATAGCGGGGATGCCTCGGCTGACACTGCTTTTACAGGCTGCATCTATGTGTCGAGAACCTGTGGAGGCCGCGGATGTGCGCTGTATGCAGCAAAGCGCTTGTGGCAATCGCAGTAGTGTTGCTGCCACCACAGCAACATCACAGAGCGCCTTGGTGTGTGAGCCTTTCAACCACATTTGACAGAAGGGTTGGCAGCACTGCAGCATTCGCTGGCCCAGTCTGAGGGCAGGATACATTCAACATGAACTGCAGAGCACAATTTGTGTAAACACCATCGAATGGGACCTCTCATTCAACTTGCTGAGTCGCGGTGAACGTGCAGACCAGGCAGTGGTGCACTCATCTTGTGGGGTGTCGTCTCCCCGCACTGCGGCTGCTGTCAGGGAGGGGCCATGGCAGCCAATCTAAGCTACCAGGGAGTTGGCGTGTTGGATGGGGGCACAGCGTGGCAGGTGGACGGGTTGTAAGCATGGGCTGCTCGCCTGATCCAATGCAGGGCGAGCCCAGTCACCCTTTAAGTAATGCGAGCGCACCGCACGCTGTGTTGGCTGAGATCACACCCCTGGACAGGTAGCCCTGCGTGCAGCTGGAAGAAGTGACCAGATGCTCCCTGCTGCCGCAACTGTGTGGGACTTAGCCCCGCTCCCAATCACATTTGGTTCTTACAGTAGTAATAACACATGTGTGTGCTCAACTGCTAAAGAGATCTTCCCGGGGGAACGTCGCGGTTTGCTGCAGGCTTACCGTGATTTGGCGCTGACCGTGTTGGGCGTTTCGACTGCGTCGTGGGTCGGGCGACTCCAGGTGCACCGCATTGGCGCTGCCAGTTGGCGACTCCTCAAGCGCATTGACAAGGTGAGCTGTAAATTAAACAACCCTTCAATTCATACATCATTAGGAGCCAACTCGATTCAGACATGCATCCCACAACCTGCAATGCTCAACAAGCACCCCTCCCCTCAAAAGATCTCAGTCCCAAACAGCCGGACTTCATCACTCCAAAACCCCCACAGCAGCTTATTTCTTCCGCAAACCCTCGTCAAGCCCCTCAACCCCCTCCAGGGCTTCGGCCGCCTCCATCGCCACCACCCCCAGCATTGCAGCCCCGGCCGCACCAGCCACCAGCTCTTCAACTTCCGCCAGCGCGGCGCCCTCCTCGCCCTCGGCCCCAAACCCTGCTGTCCCCGCCACCGCCCCGAGCGGCGCCAGCGCGGCGCCCCGCTTGCCGCCGCCGCCCGCGGCGCCGAAGCGCCCCGTCGCTGCCGCCAGGGCCGCGGCGGCCAGGTCGTCGGGGCTGGGCAGGCGGGCCGCGCCCGCGCCGCC
>NW_014011505.1:0-2335 GCF_000611645.1 Monoraphidium neglectum
GTGCGGGGCGGGGCTGGTGGGTGTCGGGACTGCTCGCACCCTGCGTGTGGGCAGGGTGTGAAACCCAAAGAGGGTGTTAATGTGCTGCAGATTTTACTTGGCCCGCTAAGCTCCCAGCCTTGTAAGACAGGCCGACATAAGCAATGCAGCCGCACTTCTGCTCGTGCACAAACCAAGGCAGAGCGCGTGCGCGGGCATGCGACGAAGGCGGCGGCTCACGTGCTCCGTGATCTTCGCGCGTCGCGCCGCGCGGCGGCCGCCTGCGGCCCCTGTGCGCTCGTCCTCATCAGCGGTGCTGACGGCCTGGGGGAGGGGCGCGGCGGTGCGCACCAGGGAGCCCGGCCGCAAACGTGAATGGGGACTCCTACGTCGGACGTCAGCAGATTGTTGACAGCCGCGGCTGTCCAGGTCAGCCAGCAGGTTGCAGCGGGACTGAGCGGGACGATCAGGCGCGAGGATGATGACTATGATTGCTACAGCGTCCCGCGGTTGCCCGCTCCCGGAGCCATCCGCGAGGCGCCGCCCCTTTGCCGTTGTGGCCTGCCGCGCGTGCGCCGACCTGGATGGCGGTGTACTTGGCCATGCGGCGCACCACGTGGAGGTTCTGCAGCACCAGCTCGCGCGTGGGGCACATGCACAGCGCCTGGGGCACGTGGAGGGCGGGGTCGACCCTGGGGGAGGGTTTCAGGCAGGGCGGGCGATGGGCGTTGCTGATGGGCTCCCACAACGGGAGGTGCGTGTTCCAGTCGCGCGCTCTTTGCAAGGAAACGGGGCTGCCTGCCTCTTGTTTAAGGCCTGCAGTCTGCAAGCGTCTCCGTTAAGGCCAGGCGATAGCGCATTTGGGGTCAATGTAGGCGTGCTACACCGCAGCGCCTGCCTGCTTCAATCATTTGCAGGCAGCAGCAGCGGAGGGGCTCTGTAGGGCGGGGTCCCACCTGCTGAGCATGGCCAGGACGAAGCAGGTGGTCTTGCCGCTGCCATTGTGGGCCTGCAAACACGTGGCTGGCAGGCCTCAGGCTTCGAGGGCATGGGCTGGTGCCAGTGCTGCAAGCCATGCCTTGCTGGCTACGAATGGGGTTAGTCTTTCTGTAGCCCTGGGACTCCCTCTGTGCCAGTGGCACAGCAGCCCATGCATACAAGTAGAAGCAACCAGGCACATGCCGCCACAGGCACAGCTACCAGACAAGTCACATAGTTGGCTATTTGCCCCTGGATGCTCGCACCCTTGCAGCAAGTACGCGAGTCATGCTCCCTCCTATGAAGCATACCCTGTACTCGTCCTCCCCCCCCCCCCAAAAAAAAACCTGTGCTATGAGGTCCCTGTAGGTGCCGTTCTGGTCCGGCTCGAGGATCATGGGCAGCGTCTTGGCCTGGATGGCGCTGGGGTGGTCAAACCTCATCTCACTGTACAGTCCCTGGCGGAGGAGGGTTTTGGTAGTGAGAGCGCAGCGGAGTCATGCGGTTGAGGAGATCGGAGGAACAGGACAGCGGAGCGTCAGCACCCAACCAGGGGTCAGCTCGAAGCCTGGGGCGCAGACTTCATCCAAAGCGAGGTGCGATCAGGAATGAACATGCAGAAGAATGCGTGCATGCACACATGCACACACACACACACACACACACAAACACACATGGACGCATGCACAGGCTCACATACACACCCACATGAGCACCACGCAGCCAGCTGATGCGCACGCCCCCTTGAGCGCTCGGACCCCACCCCCACCCCTGCCCCGCACCCCCACCATCATCAGCTCCTTTGACAGATCCAGCTCTTCGAACTTGTGGGCGCTGCTGTAGATCTGATCCCCCTCCTGCGTCACCGCCCTGATCCCGCCCTCGGGGTTGATGAGCTGGTCAGCCAGCCGCAGGCTCGGGTCGGGCGCATCCATGCCCTCCGCGGCGCCGGCGCCCGGCGCCGGCTGGTGCGGCTCCGCGGCTTCGACCTGGACACGGCGGTGGTCACAGTTTGGGTGATGCTTTGCGTGCAAGAAGGAGCGGGCAGATTCGCCGCGGACATGAAGACATGCGAGCACAGCCGGCTTCAGTTGGGCGCGATCAGGGGCGCTTTGGTGGCGGTGCGGCGGCGGCGGCGGGCTCGAGGGCGGAGGGAGCTTGCAAGCTGGGCGTTGCGGGCGGCGTCAAGGCGGCCAGGAGAGGGGGCGAGCGGGTTGCCGGCTGGGTTGCCGCGGAGCAGGCCAGGTGGCGGTGCCTGTCGGTTTGTGAGGCTGCGGGCCCCGCACCTTGACCCCAGCCATCGCCCTGGCCAAGTCGTCCTCGGCAGGCAGCGCGTCCGCGGAGGCTCGCCGTGCGTGCTGCGCCGCCGTAACGGCGG
>NW_014011505.1:2787-4360 GCF_000611645.1 Monoraphidium neglectum
CCGCCGTAACGGCGGGGCTCGGCGGCGCCCCCCGAGCGCGGATGGCGCCCGGCGGCGGCTGTGCCGTGACAGGGGCGATCTGCTCGCCGGCTGTGGTCCGTGGCGTGCTGGCAGTGGGCACCGCAGATGGCGCCGCGAGCGTGGTTCGTGGTGCGGCGGCGCCGCTCGTCAAAGCTGGAAAGCCCGAGGTGCTGTCTGCCGTATTCATCCTAGGCGGGCGATTGAGTGGGCATTGCGCAGAGGTGGCTGGTCGCAGCAGGAGCACGCAGCTGCCAAGCACAGCACACAGCATGAGCCGTTGCAGGTGGCTCGATCACACCTGATGCACTGCACGGCGCTCGCGGTATCCAGGTCAGCAGCACTATATTTTTGTCACTGTATGCTTGGTTCTCGATGGCGCTTGATTCTTCAGGTAAGGGGCACAGTTCGACGTGATCTCGGATCGACAGTCTCTAACGCAGCAAGGAAGCTATATGTAGGAAGCAAAAGCCGACGAATGTTTTATTTACGCTAGGCTACAACGCCGGAACGCAGACATCATGTGAACTAGCTCGCAGGCGCACCGTCGCGTCAGCGCAACTGCATCAATTGAGCGTGAGGGGGAGGACGGGCTGCGGTTGCCGCCGGGCGTTGATTGCTGCCAGCCTCATGCACAGGTGAACCAGAATGTGAGAGGCATGCATATCTGTTCCAGGTTCCTGCCGTGGCCCTATGCGGCTTTGACCTTGTGGGCTAACATGAGATTCCACCCGCTCGCGTGGTGCTGCACGTGCATGAGCCCATTCACTTGCGCGAAGACTGGAGTGGGTTACGGGAGTACAAAAATCTCCAGGATTTTGATCGCAGCTTTGGGGCTGTGTTGCACCAGTTGCGGCCAGCATTGAAGATGCTGGACCCTTACCGAGAGCAGTTGGATGCAGACCCACCCATATGACCCGTCCCCTGCGTCCCCTCGCCAAGAAAGGATTTATGCACCACATTTCTACCCACTTCTTAACGTCGCAGCACGCCCAATGTGAGCCTTCGCGCTTTGCGCGCTTTGAGTGACGCTAGTGTGCGCGCGGGCGTAACCTTGGATTGCCCGTTGCATCGATGACATCACGTGGGCCACGCCACGCGTGCGCCTCAACATGCGCCACTCTCTCGCCCCGTTGAGGCCGAGCCCTTCGTCTATTGGCCAGGTCAAATTGCACTCGCGGCGCTTCGACGGGCTCTACATGCTCCCAACCATGGCGCTGCCACCTGTCTCGCTGTTGCACGCGCTGTCGCGCGCGCTCTCCGGCAGGCGCCCCACCCCACCCGAGGTGGTGCTGAAGAACGTGTGGGACCTGCTCTCGGATGCGACCGTGATTATCGAGCACGTCAAGGTCGGCGCCGACAGCCACACGTTAGCCGAGGCTAAGGCCCTCGAGGACGCCATCAGGGCGGTGCGGCCGGGGGACGACGCCGCGGCGTTTGAGGCGCTGGCGGCCGCGCCGGTGGACGGCGTCGTGGCGGCGCTGCTGGGGGTCAGGAGGCAGGGCGCGGCGCTCTCGGAGATGGGTGGGTGGCACCGCGGGGCGGGGCGGGGAGG
>NW_014011505.1:4890-11379 GCF_000611645.1 Monoraphidium neglectum
GAGGGGTGGGGCCGCAGGGCGCTCGCGCCTGCGCGAGGAGGGTGCGGGGGTTGTGGCAGGGATGCTTTATCGCTGCTTGGGGAACAGCGCAGCGCTCAAGTTGGCGGCATTTGCCCTTGTCTTTGCCCTTCTCTTATGAGAGCTTTATAACGTGCTCCCATGGCCGCCACATGGCCGCTGATGCCTGGCTTTTCCTGCAGCCGTAGGCATGCATGCCAACATCGCGTGCATCGACTTGGAGGTGTGGGCTGGGGCGATGGCGTGCCTCGCGAGCTTTGGGCAGCGGGCGCTGCGGCAGGAGGAGGCAAGCCGGCATACGTGCACACGCCTGTGTGTCTAAAGGCAGTCGAAGTTGTGCGAGCAGCACTGTCGTTGTACAACATCGCACTCTTCGCGACAGGGGGGTGGGCCGGGGTATGAGGCTGGGGCGTTACGCTGCACTGCCGCAAATCGTGATGCGCAATGTGGCAGGCGCAAGGGCAGTGCCTCACTCAGATGCAAACGCATGCTGCTACCTCACAAGTGCAGGGCAAGCATTATTGGGGACCTGCGGCTTGTGGGAGTTTGGGTGCTTTGGAAGAACTGTTACCTAACTCGACGGGCTGGCGTGCAGCCCTTCCCCCCACGCCGGCGAGGCCCTCCTGGCACACAGTACTGTATGCGCCCCACCTCTTTGGCTGCCCACGCCCACCCTGCCCCCTCCACAGGCGTCCCATCAGCACCTGACGGCCCAGCAGGCCATGGACGTCATGATGGCGGAGCTGCGAGGCCTGCAGGTCGGCGCCCACTACCAGGCGGAGGACGTGGAGGGGGTCATAGACATGCTGTGGCACGCCGCCACCGCCGAGCTCAGCGACGGGGACGACGACGAGTGAGTCAGAGCACGCCGCCCCACCAGGGAGCGCCCCGCCAGCCGCCGCGGTCCGGAGCGAGCGCTCCGCCAGCCGCGCGCGGTTGCCTGGAGGCGGCGCTGCCAAGTGCTGCCGCCTGGAGCGAGCGTCGCCCGGGGCCACGGCTCTGGCGGGCGTACCGTCGCTGGGCGGCGAGTGGCGCCGCCTGCAGCGGTAGCCATGTCCGCGTTCGTCAAGGCATGGTGCGATGCGCTGCGCATGGCCACAGATGCGTGTGCGCGGGGGACCGCCTGCTGCTGCATCCGAATGCTCCCGCCAACCCGTCCCTCGCCCCCCCTGTTTCAGTGCGTGTTAGCTTCGGTGCCTGCAGCCCGCCCGGCAGCACAAGCTGCCAGGTTTCTGGGCTGTGGGGCCCCCCTACAACCACACGCAAGAGCCCGTTTGATCCCAGACAGGCGACATTTTTGTTGATCACTTCAATGATATTACCTGGCAGTATTTTTTTTCTTCGAAGCTTTGCAGGAGTGGGTGCATCAATTTATTGCCTGAAGCTGAATGCCAGGTGCAAAGCTTCCCGTCTGTTAGGCACAGGCTAGGTTTGGCGCATGGCTTGTCGATTTGACTGGATGGTAACTCATGAGGGGGCTTGCATGATGCCACGAAAATATCGGGGCGGTTTTTCACTCTGCTAGGAGAATAGCAACCCACCACGGCTGCGTAAAAAAACAGCCGTGGTGGGTTGGTGCAATGTTGCTGCTGCTTCATCAGGAAACCACTGTGCCCGCACCGACGTCCCCGCCGCCACCTCCTACTTGCTGCGTTTGTGCTCCGTCCTGCTGCAGTGCGGCCTCCTCTCCGGCTGCGCCCCCTGCCCCAAGCCGGTCCAGCACCGGGTTCCAGTTCGGCGGCATGAGCTGCGGCCAGTCGCCCCGGTACCCCATCTCGCCGTACAGCAGCTTCCTCGCTGGCAGCTGCGGGTCCTCCTTGAGCATCTGCAGCAGACCCCTGGCCAAGGGCCCCACGATCTCCCTGGCCTTGTCCTCAACAGTGCGCCGCTTGGACGAGAAGCCCATGGGCACGGCCACGCGCACGGGCAGCTCGGTGTGGGCGCGCCACAGCTCGCGGGCGGGGCTTGTTGCCTTGGGGGCGCGCTGGTCGGCCTCGTCTGCGCCGAAGGGAGGGTTGATTTGGAGTATCACAGCAGCTTGTCACCAGCTGTGAATGCAGGGCAACCACTGATGGCTGCTTTGACGCAATGCGTCAAGGCGCCAATGACCCACGCGTCCCGCTCCTACATGGCCTGGCAAAAATGAGCCTGCACCCCTGCCTAACTGACGGCAACCGTCCTCGCGAGCAGCACGCAACAAAAACGTATCGCATGTGGGCACGAATGCGTGTGTGCTGCGGGCTCAACGTGCAAGCACGCACACGAACACATGCCGTGTGCATCTGCAGGCACGCGTGCAACAGCTCTGCAACCCACCTATCCAGATGATGAGTGATGCGTCCAGGGTGTCGTAAATCTCCGGCCGCGTGCTGGCGCCATCCCCCAGGGTCGCAACGCAGCAGCGCCGCTGGTCCCGCATGCCCCGCAGCATCTCCCCCTCGTAGGTGGCTGAAGGGGGGTGGTTGGAAAGGCGATAAACATTTCAAAACCATGAGGTGCGCTGTAGCCCACGTCTGAGCATGGTATAGGTGTAACGAGAGTGCAAGGCCGGCACAGGGAGAGGCCTGCACACGGCAGCCGTCGCGGCGCAAGCATGCTCCCCGCCAAGCGCAGCAGCTCCCCAGCCACGCAGCTGCCCCGCGTCTGCAGCTCTGGCGGTGTGTGCATGGGTGCATTCAGCACGCCGGCGGACAGCACAGCACCATCGTCCCTCATTACGTCCGCCTACCGCCCACCGACTGCGTCGTAGCCATCGCGCTCCACCAGCTGATCGATGGACTCCACCTTGTGCATGCCGCACAGCACGCGGCTGGTGGACACGGGGAACCAGCCGATGCGCTTCGACAGAGCCTGGGTGGTGGTGCGGTGAGTAGCATGGCATGCTGGGGTTTGCTTGGCCACCTGCCAGAGGTCAAAGGTGGCCGCTGCAGCTCGCTCCGCCAGCCGCTCTCGCCGTCTGCCCGGCTGCAACAAGCATAGTGCACCTGGCTGTCAGCCGTGCAGGGCGCAAACACGCCCAGGTAGGCCTACATGCCGCACAAGAGGCTTGCTGCAGTGGAGGGCGCACCTGGCAGACAGACCAGTTGAGTGCTGTGTCGTCCCCTATGATCGCTATGCTGACGCTCAGCAGGCCCTCCGACAACAGCATGTTGTTGGACTTCTTCTCGCCGGGCTTGGCGCCTGGCGCGGCAGCCGTGCCAGGCTTGATGGGGCTGTCTGTGCTGCCGTCAGGAGCGGCGTCGCTGTCTGGCCCTGGGGCAGCTGCGCGTGGTATGGTGGAGAGCACGGCCTTCAAACTGACAGTGCGCAGTGTGCAGCCACCAAAGAAGCAGTGCGCCTGGACAGCAGCGCGTCTGTCCAACCGTGGGCGTATCTTTCCAGTGTGCCGCATACAAGGGCCATGCATCCACTTGCGCCTCGCACCTGACGCCTGGATGTCTGCAGCAGTCGCGCGCAGGATAGCTTTGCCGCCTACAGTGCACGCCGGCGCTGCAACCGCGCGCATTGATTTACATGTACCGTGACAAGTACGAATATAGAGCTCAGGCCGCACAATCATCGCTGCTCGTGCTGTATCGACAGGCCGGTGTGTGTGTGCGTGTGCGGCAGGACACAGCAATGAGGTCTCCAATGCTGGTTGTATGCAGAGATATGGTGAAAAATAGGATATGTGCACATGCAATCCGCACGGCGGTAGCAGCACGTAAGCAGAGTGCCGCGGGTGACCCTTGTCGTGCAGTCAGACGCAAGGTTGCGACTTCCGGCATGACGTACGCCTATCAGATATGAGACCATTTTCAAGACTTGCTGTATACGGTATACTGACCCAAAAACGTGATCCAGGTTTCGAAAGCCTTGCAGCTGGTCGCTTTTCGGAGGATGCAGGTCGTCAAAAGTAGCTACGATTTTGTGAACGCTAGCACGTCACGAATCTGAGGTCTGCGCTTCGCCATTCGCAACTAAAAAACCAGCAGCGGCGCGTGCAGCCGGCGCACAATGGCCGCCAGTGCGGCCGCCGCTGGCGTACAAGGCCCGTCACCGTCCCGCAGCCCAATCGGCTGCACCGAGCATGCCATGGATGACGCCCCCTTCCGCGAGTGGTGCGGGGCAAACAAGGTGCTGTGGCCCAAGCTGGCGGTCGGCTCGGCGCCAGGCACGGGGCGCGGCGTGCTGGCGACAGAGGCCATCCACGAGGGCGAGGTGGTCGTGGAGGTGGGCGGCGTCTCGCTGGTTGGTTTCACATGGCATCACACACCACCTGGTGATTGTTTTGGGCTTCTGCACCATGCGCAGGGGCCCTGCTCCCAACGCAGCTGCGTTGGCCTCTTGGTGCAGCATTTCGAGCGGCAGGGGTCTGCAGCCTGTCGAGCCTGGCTCTGCAGCAAAACAGCATGTCTCGTAACCCAAGCTTCATGCGTTCACCGCCAGGTCCCCGATGACGCCGTGCTGATGGCAGAGAATTGCTCCATCGCGGAGCTGCTAGCAGGTGGGCGGCCGCCGCCACGCACCACAGCCGCACAAGCGAGGCCACCCCGGCGCGCTCAACGCTTCGGATTGTTGTCTTCTCTGTTGAGGCGCTTGACGGCAAAGCACGCTGAAGGGACGTGCAAGTTGCGACGTCTGCTTTAGCCCTCACAACACTGCCGCCGCCGCCGCCGCCGCCGTCCCGTACTCGCTCACCGCCCCCAGAGGCCGGCCTGGCCAAGCCCGCGGCGGACGCGCTGCTTGAGGTGCAGGGCCTGGTGGTGGCGGTGATGGCGGAGCGCGCCCTTGGGATCGCGTCGCGGTGGGCCCCTTACCTGGGTTTCCTGCCGGACAGCATGGACCACATGCCCGTCTACTGGCAGGTGGGGGGGCGCTGGTGCTGGGTGGCCTGAGGACTCAGGCGCGGGTCGGCGGGGTTGAGGGGTAGGTTGGGGGCGTCCAGGCGGGTTGGGGGCGCGGCGAGTCCAGGGTCTCTACGATGCGGGCCGGGATGAGGCGAGGGCCACCAGGGAGGCGGAGGCACGGGACCCACAGCCTGCGTGGGGCCGCGGCAGCGGCTGGCGCAGCGCCAGCGCGAGCCGCGCAGCTGCGGCGAGTCGCGCGTCTCGCATCCTGACGCCGCCTGCTACTCAATGCTCCCCATGTCGCCCGTCCGCACCTGCACCTGCAAACGCGTAAACCATGGCTTTGTCCCCCGTAAAAAACGACGCGCACAACTGCAGCCTGATGAGCTGGCGGAGCTGCGGGGCACCGCGGCCCTGGACAAGCTGGAGGGCCGCGTGCAGCACCCGGCCGACGCGCCGACGCGCGTGGAGGAGCTGTTTGGCGCGCTGGTGGTGCCCCTGGTGGAGGGCGACAAGGGCCTGGCCAAAGTGGGTGGGCGCTGAGCCGCATCTGGCATCATAAGGAGGACGCAGCTTGTGTGTTTTGTGGCAGGTGGCAGGGGCAGCAGGGAGGGTATTGGTCATGCAATCGATCGGCTCGGCGTCGTGCCAGCTACAGGCAGTCGGGCTCGGGGATGCAGGGGCGGGGGCCAATCTTCCTGTCTGCGGCTGCCTCTCTCTTTGACATGTTGGATCGCAGGCGCTGCTGGGCCCCAAGGGTCTGCCCTCCAAGGGCAAGGCCGCGGAGGAGGCCAAACAGCGGCTGCTGCAGGTTAGTTGGCGGCCCTGTTGGCTGGTGCGGGCAGCGACCTGCATTGGGGGAACGATTGGGACGAGAAAATTGAGCCCCAGCCGCCGGCGCAGGACAGCGCCCGCAGCGTGACGCGGGCCGCGCCCTTGCAACTCCAGTCTTATGCTTTGATCATGCCGACAGGCAGTCTTGTATAATGCTCGTCGACCGCCCGCCTGCCGCGTGTGCGCGCAGCAGTACAAGTGGGCCACGTCAGCGGTGGCGTCCTACTCGTTCATCCTAGGGGACGAGCAGTTCCAGTCCATGTGCCCAGTGTGGGACGTGAGCGGCAACACCCGCGCGTGGCCGGCTGCGCGACGCGCGCTGAACCTGATATGCATCTGCCCAGCAGCATCGCCTGACGGTCGCCGCTTGTCGTCCCAATGCGCGCCCGGCCAGCCCCTCTGGCAGCCTGCGTTCTTGCGACATTGTCAAGCCTGCGTCTGCTCTCACGCCAACGTTTTGCCCTCAGACAACTCTTTACCACTGCTGCCCGGCCCCTCGCTCCCCCGCAGCTGCTCAACCACGTCACCGGCCGCGCCAACGTGCGGCTGCGCCACGACGCCGCCCGCGGTGCGCTGCAAATGGTCGCCACCCGGCCTATCGCGGCCGGCGAGGAGGTCGTCAACAACTATGGCCGCCTGTCAAACTCGGACCTGCTGCGGGGATACGGCTACGTGGAAGCTGCAAATTCCAACGAGCACGCACAGGTGCCCGCTCAGTTCCTGATTCGGGCCGCCGCGGGCGCCAAGGCGGCCGCGGCCGCCGGGGGCGGCGGGGCGGGCCGCGCCGGCGCGGAGGGCGGCGCGGGCG
>NW_014011504.1:0-6042 GCF_000611645.1 Monoraphidium neglectum
GTTGGAGCCGCAGCAGCAGCTCCAAGGGTTGCAGCAGCAGCAGCAGCAGCAGCAGCAGCAGCAGCAGCAGCAGCAGCAGCAGCAGCAGCAGCAGCAGGACGCGCGGAGAGACCGGACGCCCTTCGACAGGCGTGCAGGGTCGCCGGGGCGCGGCGGCCAGGATGACATGCAGGCGAGCCTCACTTGGGCTCTTGCTGAGGCCGCGGTGCCCACCCGCTCGGACCTTCTGGCCAGCTCCGCGCCGCCACAGTGCCGCGCCGGCGGCGTCGGCTGGGGGGCGCTGCGCGGCTGGCGGGCGGCCGGGGCGGGCGGCCCGGGGGCAGGAGGTGCGGAGTGGCGCGCGAGCGGGGCCGCGCCATGCTGGGAGGACTGAACGCCCGCCGCCTGCCGGCGGCGCGCCGCCTGTTTTTGGGTGTGCGAGCGGCACAACTGGCAAAACCCGGCGCTAAGGGGCGCCTCGTGCGCATCTCGCGCGTGGTGCGGGCGAAGGGCGTAATATTGGGGTGGGTGGGTGGGTGCAGCATGTGCAAAACTGTGTGGGGGGAGACACGCCAGCCATCATGTGGCATGGCTCCCACCCTTCAAGCTGGGTGGGTGTGAGCGCAGGCTCGCCACGGGGCCCGGTCCTCGCCCCGCCGCTCGGCATATGTACGCCGCGCCCCACTCGAAGGGGCGCCGCCCGCCTGCGTTCATCTCTTTCACGACTTTACCGGCTTTGTCCCGTTTTGCACTGTGACGTCATCGCCTTGGTCCACGACCCTTTGCTGCGACGCGAAGGCCGGCCCTGGGGCCGCACGAGGGGCCCAGGCAGCCTATGGATGAGGTTTGCCCTCCCATCATCCCTATCGAACCACGGCATGGACAAGAGCCGCCCGTCGCACCGCCGCCGCATGGCGCCTGCGTGCCCGGCGCACGGCGGGCTGGCGGTAGCGCCGGCGGCCTTCGTTCGTTTCTCGGTCGCTGCATTCGCAAACATTGAGGGGGACATCTTCCAACAACACACGTCATTCGGAGCACCAGCATTACGAATTGAGCACTTGTGCCAGACTCCCCATCACAATGCGCTCCCCATCGCACCAGCCTGGGGCGTGCTGATCCAAGGCAGCGCGTCCCCGCTGCTCCCATGGGCGCCTGCGGCAGGCAGCGGTCGCAGGGCGGCGGCGGCTCAGTCGTGAGAGCTTGAGCAAACCTTGAACACCCCGACGGCGTTAACTCGGTTTTGGATGAGGGATTGATAATTTTGTCGGCCTGGCCCCGTCCGGACCGGCCCCGTGCGCGGCTGAAGGCTGATCCCGCGTTTGGTTAACACCAGCTGTGTGGCGCGGCGCGCCCACTCCTGAGGACACCTGTATCACAGGCCGGGTAGCCCTGCCTGCAAATGATTGCAGGCACTCATTCATATTATTCAAATCTCTCATGCATTCAAACTGCAGAGCCAACTATTTGGTGTCACCATTTGATTGTCTTGTAATCATAGCGAAGGGGCATCCAGTTGACCCCCACTCCAGCTGGTGCTTCAGATGGCCGGCTTGCGGATTTATACCACAAACGGCTGACTGCCATCACTCACTCCGTTGAATATTGGGCATATGAGTCTCTAAAATGGGTTTGGACAGGCGCTGCAGCGCGAGGTTGAGAGGTGTGGCGCCACCACCAGGCTGGCTTTCTGCTTCTGTAGCAGTCCCCACGCGTCATAAATCGAGGTTTGAGTGACCAAAAATAAGGCATTTATCAACTGGACGAGCTCGCACGCTCTGTGCTACGAAAAACGATCTGCGACCGTGGGACGCCGACCTTGACATTTGACCTGGCCGCGCCGTCAGGCCGTTTGTAAGTAATTATAACCTACAACATAGCACAGCGAGTCTAATTGGCAAGAGCTGAGGGCAATGAGCTCTGCTCCGGCAGCGTCGGCGCACGGACGCCACTGGCACACACGCCCCAGGGCGCCCCGCGCAGCCGCAGTCGCCGCCGCCGCCGCCGAGGCCGCCCGCGCGCTCGAGTTCCCTTACCGCGGCTCCGGCTTGCTGTGGGCCCGCAGCACCGGCCTCAAGCTCTGGCCGGGAGCCGTGCTGCTCTCGCGCTGCCTGGAGGAGGCCCCCTCCCTGCTAGCACCCCTGCACCCCCGCCTGGCGGCACGCCCTGCTGGCGGCGCCGGCGGCGGCTGGGTCTGGCAAGACAAGCTGGTGTTGGAGTTGGGGTGCGGCCTGGGTCTCGTGGCGTGCACGGCGGCGCGGCTGGGGGCGCGGGTCGTGGCGACGGACGGCGATGGCGACCTGCTGAGGGTGAGTTTCAGTGTGTGCGCGCCTCGTGTGTATTTGTTGCATATGCATGCGAGCGTGCGCGTGTGTGTATGTATGTTTGTATGTGTGTAAGGGGGGGAGGGTGTGAACGCGCCCACACGTGCGCGCGCGCATGTGTGTGTGTGTGTGTGTGTGCGTGGGTGCGTGCGAGTGTGTGTGTGTGTGTGTGTGTGTGTGTGTGTGTGTGTGTGTGTGTGTCTGTGTGTGTGCGCACGCATATGCCGACGCGGGTGAAGCTGTTAACGCCCTGCGGCTTGCTGGTTGCAGCGGCTGGGCTGGGAGTGTCACCAGTGGGTGGGCAGCCATGCATCAGAGCGCGAGAGCGCGCCACGGGGGGCGAGAACCACAGCGCCGCCTGCATCGTACAGCGCGCCGCTGCGGCATGAGAAGTGGATGTTGCAATGCGCATTTGACCGCAGGTGGCGGCGAAAAATATTGCGCACAACACACGGGGCCCCGGGGGCGCGCCCTTGACGCGGCACGCCGTGCGGACGGCGCAGCTGTTGTGGGGCGATGAGGTGCAGCTGCGCGCAGCGCTGGGCAGCGGCGATCATGGCACGTCCGATTTGTCAAAGCAGCAAAGTGCCCCTGATGGACGGGAAACTGATTTGTCATTGGGATCGCAAGACTTCCGTCGCGGCGCGCAGCGGGGGGTGCGCCACGACCACCATCAACACCATGCGCAGCAGCAGCGGCGGCAGCAGCAGCAGCAGCAGCAGCAGCAGCAGCATGCTGATGTCATTCTGATGTCAGACGTTGTGTATGGTTCGGACCCAAGCCTGTGGGAGAAGCTCGTGGCGACCCTGGCGGGGGCGTGCAGCCCAGACACGCTGGTGGTGCAGGCGGAGACGCGGCGTGTGGAGGGAGTGCTGTATCCGCAGGTGCGCCATGGGGTTAAGGGGGGAGGCATGTGCATGCGCCTGAGTGGGCTCTCATGTGGGGGGTGTGCAAGCGCGTTTGCGCATGTACGTGCGTCCGTTTCTCAGCATGCAGGCCTGTGCAGATTTTGCGCAGGCAGGAGTCTGCGAGGCCCCCTCGTTGGGGTATGGTGCTGCCACTCCTGAGGGCGGCCTCGAAGATCACGCGTCCCCCCCACCCCAATATCACAACAAAGCCCGCGCCTGCTACCCCGCATCGCATTCCTAAAGTATTGGGAGCTCCTGGAGGCATCCGGGTTCGGCCGCGCGCCGCTGCAGCGGGACGCGCAGGCGCGGCTGGAGGGAGAGTTGGCGGCGCGCGGCGACTGGCGGGACGGCACGGAGTGCGGCGTGTGGGTTATGCATCTGCGGGGCTGAGGCGCGCCGCGCCTGCGCTCTTTTGTGGGGACGTGGGCCAGGAGGCTGGTGGCTGCGGGGTCGGGGCTTGTGCTCCTCTGACGAAGCGCCGGCCAAGGGTTTGCCCTTCGCCAAGAGAAACCCTAAATGAGATCAAATGACACAAGAGCAGGGGGTGGGCGGCGAGCGCTCCTGATGGCCGCGGCCCCGCACTGCACCGCGCCGTCAAGCACAGCAGTCAGCGTTGCTATTTCCGGTCCCGCGGCGGCCAAGCGCGGGCGTCCGCGGGTGACGCGAGAACCCGCGAGCGCGGTTGGCCGCGTGCACGTGCAGCTGCCGTTCACGGGGTCAGCGCCACGCCTGAACCTTCGCAAGGCCTGGGCCCAATAAGCGCGTGCGAACAGAGCTGTAAAATGGAGCGGCTGGGAGTGTGAGGTGGCGGCTTGTCCATATGGGCCCCGGCTGCGCGTGGGTGGGTCTGCGCGCCCGCCTGGCGATTTGCTTGGCACCTGAGCAGTCGGTGTGCGGATGGATGTTGGGCCTGTGCATCTCACTCAGCAATCACACTTGCCGGGCCCAGCAACGCGAAATTGTATACGCTTACAGTCTTCTCTCGTGCTTGGACCACCCTATCTGCGCACAACACTCCTCGCTCGGCGCCTGACTTGAAAAGACCCGGGCGAGCAGCAAGCAGCGGCCTGCAACCACGTTCAATGTCCCTTGTTATCCATCAGGGCCCCGGCGCTCTCGTCGGGGCTCCTAGGCGGGCAGGCTTGGCCTTTGGCGTGGTGCCTCGGCGAGCAATGGTGGCCGCGCGCATCAGCGCCCCTGGAGCGGCAGAGGTCGCTGTTAATGACCACGTGCAGCAGCAGATGGAGGAGACCGCCCGCAGGTGAGAAGCAGCACCCGTGGGGAGCGTGTGTGAGACTCGGTCATCGTGAGAGGGCGGACGCCATAACGCCTCGCTTTTCCCCCACAGGCGCATGCAGTTGCGGGCAGAGATGGCGGCGATGCGCGAAAAGCAGCACAAGGCAGACGACGCCCCGTGGTGAGTCCTCCTGGGGTTTCAACGATCGATCTCGTGCCCGTCTGGGTTGCCTGGGCAGCCCACCACCCCCATTGCGATTGCAGTATGTAGACATGGCTATGCGTCCGTCTTGGACGTGTGCCCAGACTCGTCGCTGCTGCAGCTTGCAGCCGACTCCGGCGAGTCACACAACCGTGGCGGCGAAACGCAGCGCCGGCCCCTCCTGACTCCCCCGCCCCGAACTCTCGCGGCCTCCTAGGTGGGAGGTGGACTGCCCGCCCAATATGATCAACGTGGACAGCGCCGAGCAGCTGCTCTCCACGACACGGGGCGCGTGCGCAGCGGGAAAGCTGGTGGTTGTCAACTTCTTCAGCCCAGAGTGCTACGCCTGCCGCACCATGCAGGTCGGACACCCCCCCCATATAAGATAGCCCTCCTCGGCGCAAACACGCCAGGCGCCGCCTCGGCCCCGCCCACCGCGCCGCCACGCCCCCCGACTGCGGCCGCCTTGCCTGCCAGCCGACGTCCCTGCTCCCCTTTTCCGACCCCTTTTTCAACCCTTCGTACTGCACGCCCTTACCTCGTCCCCCCGCCCCGCAGCCCAAGCTACGCCAGATTGCGCGCGAGGTGCAGGAGCGCGTCGTTTTTCTGAAGGTCAACGGCTTCTTGGACGGCCTGCGGGAGTACTGCGAGGCAGAGGAGATTACTAAGATCCCCTACTTCCACTTTTACAGGGGCGGCGCCCGCGTGGCCGAGTTCACGGCCAACATGAGCCCGCCGGCGCTGAAGCGGCTGCGCAAGGCACTCGAAGTGTATAGCGAAGACGCGGCGCCAGCGGCGGCAGCAGCGGCGGCCGCCCCCGGCGCGCCCGCGGCGGGCGCGTGCGCCTGATGACGGCGGTGGCGGCGGCGGACGGAGAGCGCGTGCGCGTGCCTGGTGTGCGCTCTTAATGCGCGGCCATGCACCACACGGCTCGACTGCGCCGCCCCATCCGTTTTGGACCTAGCAGTTTGTCCGCTAGCCCCTGCCTTGCCCTGCAGCCCCTCTTTTCAAACGTCGGAGCCGCAGCACCCCATTTTAGAGCGAGCGGCAATTCTCGGCCGGGCACACCCGCGGGCGGCGGCGGCTCCCATACAGAGCCCCCTCGCCTGCCGGCCCCGGCCGCACGCCCACAACCCACAGCCCCCCCTCCCCCCAGTCGAGCGAGTTGCAAGATGCACGTTTGTCCCCACCCCCCTTGTTCCAGCCCCGCCGCCCGCGCCCGCTCGCGCGGCGTGCGGCGCGGCGCGGCGCGTCTCCCTTCCCCCTCTCGCCGCGCCCGCGCGAGCGGTGCTCTCTGTTCCAACACACGCGAGTGATTTTTGAGCGAACTGTAATCCCCGCGGGCGCCACGGCCGCACGGCGCCGCCGCGCCCTGCCCGCCCGCCTCCCGCCCACC
>NW_014011504.1:6545-10896 GCF_000611645.1 Monoraphidium neglectum
CCGCCCACCTCCCGTGGGCGCGGGGGGCGGCGCGGGCGGGGCGTCGTCGCCCGTGCTGCCGCGGGCCCGCGCCTGCTTCGCGTCTGCACCCCGCCCGCCGCGCCTCCGGTGCGCGGTGGCGGGCCCCGCGCCCCCGTACCCACCCAGACTCTTTGGCTTGCCCGCCTGGCGCCGCCCCGCCCAAGCAGATGCGAGCCATCGCCCTGGGCGCTGAGGGGCGCCGAGGCAGGCACGCGGCCTAGCCTTGCGCGCGGGCTCCGCAGCGTCGCCCCCGCTCCGGCAGTTTTCCCCAATCGCCGGGCGGGGGTCGGTAGTTGGCGCGATTGCGCCCCTGCGGGCGAGCGCGAACGCGCGCGCCCCCAAAGCGCACGGCACGCGCCCCTTTTTTGCACTCTCGGCACATACATGCGCCGGGGCCGCGGTGACGGTGCCGTTCCCTCCCAGCAACGCCCGTTGCATTGGGTTGCCGCCAGCCGGCACCCGTCCAAAGCCGGGCTATACACACGTGCAGCTCTGCCTGCGCGCCCGCCCCAGTCGACGGCACCGCCGCCGCAAGGGCCGCCGAGGCGAGGCGTGCCCCCCTGAGACGCACTTATTGGTTCGGGCCCTCCCCACCTGCATTCGGGCCCTGCCCCGCCCCGCCGCCGCAGGCGCGCACACATGGCGGCGAAGCCGCGTCTCGTTTTTGCATGCGCCACTGTCCTCTCCAGCCTTCGGCGGAGCACTGTAGGCCGCCCGCTTTCCTCTTAGTCTCCATCTGTACACCACCGGCCCGAGCCTCTGCTTTTCTGTCTCGTGCGCCCTCCGCCTCCCGCCTCGGCGGGCCCGCCTGTGAAGCAAACGGCGGCCTGCGCGGCGAGGCGCGGGCGCGGGGTTGAAAGGGGCGTTCTCACGAGCGGCTGCGCAGCGCTGCGCATTACGCCTGGCCCAGGCGGCTCTTTTCCCTGGGATTCTCTTGCTGGGCTGGATCCCTCAGCTCTTGCGCACCGAGGGGTTTGCTTACGTAGACATACGTAACGCCTGCACTGCCTGCAGGGTGCCCCGTCTGCAGGGTAATCCATACACGACCCGCCGTCGCCCGCTGCCCAGGAGAGCCCGCGCCCCCCTGCCCCTGCCGCGCCCGGCCGTTGGCAAGCAATCTTTGCCTACCCACCTCAGCCGCTGTGATTTGCGCTCGCCGACAATGCGGCAGCGGCGTGCACATTCACGCGCACAACCCAATCAGTAGTCAACGGTAACCTTGTCTCCCCTTTGGTTATTTACCAGATCAACAGTACATTATGCATCAATTACGCGACAAGGCAGCACACACGTCAGCGGCAGCATCCAAGCGGGTTGTGGTCAGCGAAAGACACCCGCCCTCCACACCGTACGCCGCCAGGGTTCAGGGCCGGACAGAGGCTCTCGGCACACGTGCCCCAAGGCAACGCCACCCCAAATAGGTTCTGGCGGCTCGGCGGACGCGGGCCGGGGTTTGACAACAACAGTGATACCAACGCTGGGGCCGTCCGCGCGCGGCCGGGTGTGCAGTGAGCAGTGCGTATAAGGCAGCGGGGTAGTCGCGGTTCATGCAATGAAGGGTAGACCCAACCCGGGTGTGGTGTGCAGGGAACAAGGCAGCACCCCACATGGGGTACAGGCACAATCCTCATGCCATTGCTGGCCACGCCCCACAAGGCGCCAGTGCAGCCGTATCAACCCACATGGACGCGCACACGCGCGCCCCCGTCGTGTGCACAGGGCCGCCCCGGCCGGGCGGCGCAGGGGGCGCCGCGCCGCGGCGCACCGCAGCGCCCCACAAGGGGCGAGGTGCGGCGCATGCAGCCGCTACAGCCTGGGCTCGTGGGCGCAGCGCCCCTGCGCCGGCATGCCGCCGCCCCGGCTTCTCTTGTATGTGCCAAGGGAGCAGCACTCGCTGTTCCCTCCCCTTCCTTCAGAAAAAGCCACGCCTCCTCCCTCCGCAGCAGCTCTTCGCAACCCGCCCACGCGCGGCAGCACCAGCTGTCCGGCCGCCACCGCCTGGGCCTGCACGCCGTCGCCGCGCGCGCCAGCACAGGCTGGCCCCTGTGAACGCGGCATCACGCGGCGCGCCCTCTGTCCGCCAGGCGCCGTCGCGCCGCGGCCCCTCAGGCGCGCCTGCGGCCCTTGCCCTGCGCAGGGTTGTTGGAGTTAGGGCCGGGCGGGGTGGGCTGCGGGAGCGGGCATGCCTATCTGACCTGGCTTCGGATTTGAGGAAGTAGCGACGCATGAGCGCCCCCGAGAATTTTCAGATGTCGAGGGAAGCGTCGACGTGCGGCAGAGCCCGATCGTGCACTCAGTAGAGCCGCACGGACGACGGGCCCGGCCGCCAGAGGCGGCCCAGGGACATGCGTGCCCCGCACACCTCGGATCTCACTGCGCGCCAGGGGCCCCTCGCCCGAGCAGGCTGCCAATAAAAGCCACGTCACCCACCTTGAACACGGGCGCGGCGGGCGCCTCCTCCGCTGCGGGGGCCGGCGCGGCCTCGGCCACAGCTGGCGCGGCGACGGCGGCGACAGGCGCAGCCTCCGCCGCCAGCACAACCTCCTCCGCGGCCGGCGCCGGCGCCGGCGCGGCCTCGGCGGCGGGCTCGGCCGCGAGCGCCGCGACGGCGGGCTCCGGCTCGGGCGCCGCAGCCACCTCCGCCGCGACCTCGGGCGCCTCAGGGATGACGTCCTCGGCCGCGGGCGCGGCAGCGGCAGGCGCAACAGCAGCGGCGCCTACGACGACCTCGTGGGCGGCTCCCTCCCAGTCGTCGGTCACGGCCACGGGGCCGGCCTCCGGGATGGAGAGCACGAGGTTGGCGGGGGTGGGCTGCCACTCCAGGACCTTGCCGTCCTCGGGGACGCGGATGATGTACTTGTACTCGACGCTCGAGCTGAGGGTGGGAGTGTGTTCCCGGGGGTTGAGGTTGTTGTGGGGTGCGCGTGAGTGCGTCATTGTGGTGTGACTGCGTGCGTGTTTGCGAGTGAGTGACTGTGTGTGTGTGTGTATGTGTGTCCATGCCCATGGTTGGGCATGGGAGTCAAGGAGGGCAGCATCGGCGCGGGGCCCAGTGCGGCAGCGGGCAGGGGCCGGCGCAGCCTGGCGGCAAGGCGGGTTAGAGGGACGACTGGGATCGATTCGAGGCCGGCTGCGAGCTGGCGCCCCTGTAGAGGGGGCGCAAGGGGCGGTTGGGGCCGCCGGCGTGTGGTGGGTGCCGGCGGGCGCCCCGGGCGCGTGCCCTCGCAGCGCACCCGACTGGGACCTCGGCCTCTGCCGTCCAGACGTCGCCCTCGGTCCAGTTGAGGGGCACAGCGGACGTCGCATCCCACTCGCCTGCGTCGGGAAGGGGGGGCATGGCAGCAGGTTAGCGTCGGCCCTGTCGCAAGTCAAACGCCCGGCTGGCACAGAGGCAGCTTGTGGGATGGGGGCTGCGCGCTCTCCGCGCGAAGCGCGGCTGCAGGCCCCTGCGAGGCAGGGACCTCCGGCTTTCAGGCGCATCCGCAGGCTCGGGCGCGGCCGCCGCCGTCGCAGATACTTATAGACCGCCCAACCGACAAGAGGCCGCCACCGCCGGCCGCGGCGTCGCTCGAGGAGGGCGGCCGGCTGCGCGACCTGGCTCACCCAGGACGGGGCTGGAGCCAACGAGAGCGACCTCAGTGCCAAACTCCACATGGAGGGGCAGCGTGAACGAGACCTTGGCAGTGGCCGCGCGCGGCACGATCCGCGAAGCGGCGCGGCGGGAGGTGGCCGCGGCCGCGGAAGGGGCGCGGAGGCCCATACGGAGGGACGCCTGGCTCATATCTGCGCGGAAAGCATGGAAGGGGATCGGATCAGACGGTGCGAGACCGCTGGGTGGGCGTGTCGCGAGCTTGGCGGCAAGGCGTTGTCATGGCCTTCAACCGCTCTGATCGCAACGCTCCAATGCCCGTCAAGCCTCGCCAAGGACGTACAAACCTGCTGTTGAGTGCCGGCTGGGCTGTGAGGGTCGTTAAGAGGCGAGATCACCGCTGTCGGTGTGAATCAAGCAGAGGTGAGCCGCAATGTGCATATGTATATGATCAAGATACCGAATATGGATTCAGACGGTGAGTGGCGTCGGGAAGCTGGAGGCGCAAGTCCCGCAATGATTCAACGAGGACAGCTTGGGTGCGCCAGATGACACCCGATACTGTACCATGACAGCATGCCGCCTAATACTTCCATACACCTTAGAATGATCCGCTACTATTCAGAGCGACAGCGTCAAGGGCTGCGCGGGCTGCGCAAGCTCGATGCTGCTGGTGCTGTGATCGTGATGACTGAAGTTCAAATCTTGAGCCGCCGTGGGCAACGCCCGCCGTAACGGCGG
>NW_014011503.1:0-10393 GCF_000611645.1 Monoraphidium neglectum
GTGCCGTTGAGACTGCAGCAACAGGACGCATGCGGCGCCGCACAGCCGCCCCACCCAGCAACGGCCGCCGCATCCTGCGCCAGGCCGTTGGTGGCGGGAGGGGGCGGGGGCGGGGGCGGGCGCCCACCACGCGGCTCTTCTCCAGTAGGTAGGTGCGGATGCGGGCGCCGCAGATGTGGTGCGTCTGGTTGAAATGGATCTCCACCAGCTTGCCAAATCTGGGGCGACCCAGGAGCGAGAGGTCGTGCGCGGCCGGCACCGCAAGGATGGGATGAGGGATGCGGCAGCGGCCTGTTGTGCTCTCTCGCCCAATGTGCTGCTTGGAGGCGTCGGCTACCATGGGCCATCCCTCAACCGCACGCCGCTGACGGTGAGTTGAGCAGGCCAGATGGCCACCCGCCTGCCCCTCACTGCACCCCGCCTTCACTAGCCGCGCCGCCGCGCCCCGCCGCCGCACCGGGAGCTGTTGTGATTGCGCAGCGTCTTGGCGTTGCCAAAGGCCTCCAGCACCGGGTTGGTCTCCAGCACGCGCTCCTCCACGCGGCCCGGCCCGCCCGCCAGCGAGGCCAGGAACTTCATTGCGCGCTTGGTGGTCTCCGTCTTGCCTGGGGTCATGTTGCAGCACGCCAACACGTGGAGGCCATTGAGCACTGCGTGGCGCTACCAGAGCCATGGATGGTCCAGCGGCTGCTTCGCTGCAGCTGCCTGCTGGCTTCGCAGGACCAGAACGCACTCGGGCTGCGAAAGCTCCAGCGGTCGACTCCCTCGTGCCGTTGCAGCTTCGCTCCAGCTTCCCTTGCAGCAGCTCGAAGACTTGGCCAGCCACCCAGCTTTTGAACTTTCTGAACCACCAGGAGCCCCCTCTCCCCCGAGGCCTTGCGCACCCCGGCACCCCTGCACCCCCTCAACCCCTCACCTGCGCCAGACTCCCCGTTGATGACAATCGACTGGCTGGCCCCCTCCCGCACCATCGCCCTGTAGGCTGCGCCCGCCACCAGGTACACGTGAGGGGTCAGCGTGTGCAGCGACTCGTGCGCCACCGCTGCGGGGTGGCAATTGACATCAAGGTTGACGTGGGTGTGGGATCAGGTCAGCGCGATGGAGGGCGCGATGGAGGGCGCGATGGAGGGCACTGGTGCAGGCAGCGAGCTGGGGGGGGTGCGCTAGTGCACAGCGACCGCCGCCCTTTTACGCGTAGCCGGCAACACGCCGCGGCCCCGCCAACCGCTTCCACGCCCACACGCAATGCCGCAGCTGCCGAAAGCCGCGCCTGCCGCCGCCGCCCCGCAGAGCCCAAAACCCTGAATGGCAATCCGCTGCGACAGGCGAGGCCGCCGCCTTCGCGCCCGCACGCCCGCCCGCCTGCTGCCCACCCTTGTAGTCGTGCTGCACCTCCTCTGAGTACAGGGGCAGCTCCTTGCAGGGGTTGAGCGCGATCAGCACCGGCCCCGCGCAAGTGTAGATCGCGTCCTTCGAGTAGCGCAGCTGCAGGTTGCCCAGGATTGAGGGCTCGTTAAGGTACGACAGCTGGGTCATGTCGGAAATGGACGCCTGCATCTCCGGATTTGCCGGCATGAGGCTCGTCACAGGGACGGCGTCGACGGGCTTGCCGGCCGTCGGGCCGGAGAGCAGCGTGATCGGCGCCACATTGGGCGGCGCGGCCGCGCCCTTCTTCGGCGCCTTGCCGTCGGCGGGCGGAGGCGGCGCGCTGGGCGCGTCCCGCATTTCGGCGAGCACCCATGTAGTCGCGTCCTGGCGGTACCAAACGCGGCTGCCTTTGCTGAGCTGCGCCACGTTGTCGTCCATGCCGCCTAGGCCGGAGTCGGCCACAGGGGCCGCCCCCTTCTTGGCCGCCATCGCAGACGGCCCGTGATCAGGGGGCAGCTAGGAACGTCGCCTAGGAGTCTTCAGGTGCGTCTGCGCCGCATGCGGCTGCTTGGCGGGGGCTCGGCCAAGTGCTTGTGCACGTTCGCGCCACCTGCAGTGCACGTCGGCGCCGTTGAGTGGGTTTTCTTGGTGCGGGCCGCACCCAACGTCGTTCGCGGGGCAGTTTGACTCTATGAGACGCCCAGATTCTCCAGCAACCTTGAGGAGTGCGGAGGCCGCTTGCCGCTCAGATGGAACGGGTTGAGCAGCAGCGAGCAACCTCCGAGCAACTGAAGCGTCCCTGACGCTAGCAGCGTGTGCGTAACGGCTTTTAAATCTGAATGACGCACCTCTGCCGCAGCGCACCTGCAAGCCAGGCTGGCTGCAGCAGGTCTGAGCAGTGCTGGGGCCTCGGGGCCCGGCTGAACGCCTGGTACGGCTCGTTGATTCTCTCTTGCGGGTAATAAGAGTTAGGTCCCTAAATATTCACGTGGCACCGTGTGCGACGGGTGACTGCGACTTTACCTAGTGAGACCGTGTGCAGCAATTCAGCCTCATGTGGGCCAAAGTAATTAGCGATCTGCAACTAGTGAGACTCTCAGGCCTTTGATAGGGCATCACCTTTAGTCGATCTGTGGTCCAGTTTTACCGGTTGTGCCAGCGAGGCCCGTTTTGTCATGGCACCGGGCGCGGCGGAATCGCCGCACAGTCTCTTCGTCAAGGCGGCCTCCAGCAGCAGTGGAACATCCTCTTCGGGTGTGCGGCGGGCAGCGTGCTGGACGGGCTGCTTGCGCTGTGTGCGGCTGAGCTCTCAACCGAAGCCCGACGCTTGCCACGACGTTGATCGCCGACTCTTTCAACCGTTGTGTCCGTCTGTACCCCCAGGCTGCCCTGTGTCGCAAGAAGAGCGCGAGCGGTGGCTGGCAGCCCAGCAACAGGGCCAGCAGCAGCACAGCACGGGCAGCGCAGCCACCCCTTCGCCGTCCCCATCGCCATCCAGCTGCCCTGCTAGCGAGGACGCTCGCCATGCGGCGCGCATCAACATGCCCATCGTCCCCAATGCAGCGGGTGTGCAGGAGCAGGCAACCGCGCTCAGCACAGCGCGTGCGGCATCCACTATTCCCATAGCCGACCCAGCGGCAGTGCCAGCGCACCAGCAGGCAGCGGCAGCGGGCGGCAGCGGCGAATCGGTCTGGATGTATCCCTCAGAGCAGCAATTCTACAACGCAATGGCCAGAAAGGTGAGAGACGCTCCTGGACAGGTTCATGCAGAGCAGCTGCCAAGGGTGCCATGAGTGGTTGCTTTTTGAGCATGCTGGAAACGCTGGAGCGCCCGAAAGGCGCTCACAGGCATGCAGCAGCTGCACTGGCCTGTGCGGAGCGAACCCCCGTGAACGTCAGCGCAGCTTCACATGCGCGCGTCCACCTATCTCCTACTGGGACGTCCACACCGGTTTGGAATAGGGGTGGCAGCCTGCAGAGAGCGACATGCCAACGGTGGTGGCCATTCACAACGCCGTCAACGAGCGCGCCTGGCAGCACGTGCTTTCCTGGGAGGCGCTGCACGAGTGCGACTGCCCCTTGCCCAAGCTGCTGCGCTTCAAGGGGCGGCCCAGCGAGTACAGCCCCAAGGCTCGGCTGCTCAACTTGCTGGTGCGCGCGCCAGGCTCACTCGGCGCGCTCATGCATTTGCATTGTATACAGGGACCCTGGCTTGGCTACAGCACTGCTTTGCCCTCCACTCGGTGGAAGGAATGCAGCGGCAGGATCCTTGACGGCTCTTGTCACAGGCCATCAACGCAGCTTTCTTTGTCCTGGTCCTGGTGCACGTTGCATTCACCCCCTGGGGTCCAAGAGGTTCTCACGCTGTGCCCTGAACACACACACGCCCTTTGTTGACGACGCTGCCAATTGTAACTCGCCAACCGACGAACAAACCAACCATCCGACCAGGGCTATAAGCTGCCATTTGACCGCCACGATTGGGTGGTCGACCGCTGCGGCCACGAGGTGCGCTATGTCATTGATTTCTACAGCGGCGCTCCCCAGCCTGGCGTGCAGGCATCCATGCACCTGGACGTGCGGCCCGCGCTGGACTCGTTTGGCGCAGCGCTTGACAGGTTGCGGATGCAGTGGCGCTGGGTCGCGAGCGGGCAGTGGCGTGAGCCGTAGAACAGGGATCTGGCTGGGGCTGTGTGTTTGCTCGTTGTGTCACATCCCTATCATACTGTTGTCAGCCGTGATGCTGCACTGCCAATCACGTGTCTATAGCTAGGCTGCCATGTGTAGCTGGCTGCTGCCTCAAACTGGGCGCTGTTACATTGATAAGTGCAATATCTCTCTCAGCTGTATACATTTACTTGCTGCATCCTGCATTCTACTGCTGCTGCTGCTGCTGCTGCTGCTGCTGCTGCTGCTGCTGCTGCTGCTGCTGCATCCTGCATTGTACTGCTGCTGCTGCTGCTGCTGCTGCTGCTGCTGCTGCTGCTGCTGCTGCTGCTGCTTGCAGCTGTTACCCTGGCAGTCCCTGCGGCCGCTTCTCCACACGTGTTTCGTCCCAAACCATGTAAGCGTAGCCCGTCTGATCATCCACGTGTGGCCGCCCCTCCAACATCAAGCAGCTGGCCCCCATCAGCGGGCACGCCGTAACGATTGTGTGGAACGCGCCGTCCTCGCCAGCGGCATCGATGCCCGCGGCGGCGGCCGCGCGCGCTATCGGTCCCGCCACCAGGGCTTGTGTGACGTCTCGGCCCAGCAGCTCGCCGACGGCGTCGAAAAGCAGAGGGCCCATCACAGGTGGCGCTGCGACGCAGTGGCAGTGGCAGCCGGTCTTGCTCTGCTGCTGCTGCTGCTGCTGCTGCTGCTGCTTCTGCTGCTGCTGCTTCTGCTGCTGCTGCTGCTGCTGCTGCTGCTGCTGTTCTTGCTCTGGATCCTCTGTGCTGTCGTCACAGGTCCCCTTGCCTAGCGCTGCAGGCGGCCCAGCGAACTTGGCAAGAGCGACGCAGCTGATGCGCGCTGAGATGCCCAGCCCCAGCAGCGCCCGCAGAAGCTTGCCCCGCGGCAGCTGCCACAGTGGTGTGATGAGCCGCACGCCCGCTGCAGACGCCGCGGCTGCATGTGCCACGCAGATTGGTGGGCCGCAACATGGCGCCACAAAGAGGTCATGTCATAAAGTGGGAATGAAGTTCCAACAAATCACAAGCATGGGTGGGGTTACAACCCACATTCTCACTTGACAAGAAGTCACCATCATAAATATCACATCTACTCTGCACAAAACTGTGTGCACCACCCCCGCACCTGCCATGAAGCCGCCGGCCACGTCTTCGATGTCCCCAGTGACAAGGCCACTGATGCTGTGCTGCTCCCGCAGGCCCGCGATCGCCGACGCGTAGCGGTCGAGATAGGGTGCGCCGACCTGATGAGTGGTGGAGATGTCTTATGAGTGTGAGGGTGCGCTGAGGGCTTGAGGCCTTTCAGGCTTGATCCTGAGCAGTCAGATAGCCAGCCAAATCACAACTGCAGCAGCTGCAACAGAGCAGGCACCGCCAGCAGCAGCAGCTGCCGCACTCTGTCGGTGCCCTTTTACTTGCCTCGCAGTACTGAAGCGGCATGCCAAGTGCAGCCGCTTGAGCCCGCATGACATGCATGGGGTGCGCCTTGAATGAGTCTCCTGGCTTCTCGCCTGGGCCGGGGGCGGGCCCAAAGGCCACCAACAGCACCACACGCCCGGTACCAGGGCGCAGCGCTGCGTTGCTGCCGGCCTTCGCAGGCGTCACATGGCCGCTGCTTTCATGCGGGGCTTGTGAAAGTGGCGGGATGTCGGGGTGGAGGTACCCAGACAACAGGTGCAATGCGAGCACACAGTCCTGTGGGCAGTGAAAACGATGTCAGCTTGTCACAACGAGGGATGGAAATTGTATGTAAGTTGACTCCGGCATGCAGCTTGCCTTGCCGCCTGTAAAGGAGAGCGCCAGTCTTCGCTCTGCTGCCGGCGCCAGGGCCGTCGGTTCCGCAAGTGCTGACAGTGTGGCCTCACTGCCCATTGGCCGGCAGGTCTGGATGATGTGTGTCACAATGCCTGTAGGTGTAAACACGCTTTCAGGCCTCAGTAAGCTAACGTGATCTTGGATGTGCTGAAAGGAGATCCACGCTCGACCGTAGAATGCACACGAATATCTCGCCAATCTAAAGCGCTGTGACAATCTTAGCGCACAACCCGTGCTGTGCCCACTAGCTTTGCCCTTGAATCCGCGGGTGTGACCAGGGACGGCGCGCTCTGCTCGTGCTGTGCGGCTGGGCCGCACGCCGCGCTCGCGGATCATCCGTTTGCCCTCCAGCTACACATGGCAGATCCAGAACCTGGGCCCAAACCTCATGTGGCAGCAAAGTGGGCCGACTTTTACAACCGCGGCTTCCTGCCCTGGCACACTGGCGCCGCAGCGTCTCAGCTTCACGCCTACCTGACCCAGTGCCCCGCTGCGTGGCTTGAGCACGGCGACATGCAACCTGACCAGCTGCACGTCCCACTTACGCCTCCTCTCAGCACCGAGGAAAGCCCCGCGCACGCGGCCGCGCCGCAGGCGCACGTCTGCCCGCGCTGCGCGCCGCTCAAGCCGCCCCTGCACGGCGCGGCCCTCGAGATCGGCTGCGGCGCTGGCGCGAGCTGCGCCCTCCTGGCACGCCTCGGCAGGCGCGCGGCTGGCGTGGACATCGCATCGGCGGCTGTACGAACGGCGCGGGCGGGCGTCGCACGCGCAGGTGTGGCCGGCCGGTGCGTGTTTGTCCAGGCGGATGTGCTGCAGCTGCCGGAGGGGTTCTGCTGGGAGGCAGCCCAGCGTCTGGAGCAGCAGCAGCTGGAGCAGCTGGAGCAGCTGCAGCAGCAGCAGCAGCAGCAAGAGGAGGGAGCAAGCTGGGAATTAACTGCGACAGAACACCTAAAACGTGAACGCGGCGCATGCCGTGGAGTGACGGCAGATCCCTCGTCTGCAGCAAGCGGCGGTGACCTTCAGCAGCAGCAACAGCAGCCGCGCCCCGGCTTCGACTTTGTGGCAGACTGCCAAGCTTTCCACGTACTGTGGGACCAGGACCCAGCCGGCGCGGTCGCGACGCTGCACCGGCTGCTGCGGCCTGGCGGCCTGCTGATGCTGCTGACCGGGAACGACCTGGAGCCAGACTGTGGCCCAAACACGATGAGCGAGGCCGAGCTGCGGGCCGCGTTCCACGAGGGGTGGGAGTTTGTGTGGCTGACGCAGTCGCGGTTTGATGAGACGCCGCACTACCGGGACGAATTGGGGAAGCGCCCGCTGGCGTGGTGGGCACTGCTGCGGCGGCTGTGACTTGCCTGGCCGGGGGCTTCCTGACAAACTGGCAAGGTGAGCCTGCCTAGATGTGCACGGGGCCGCTGAAAAGCAGGATTGCGTAATTTACACGGATGGTGGTGTGTGGACCACGCGCAGCCCCTTCCGCATCCACGGTGTAAAGGGTCAGGTGCGCCGGCTCAAAACAGGAAGAAGAATGTCGGCCGCTGCAGGGGCCGCTTCACTGGCGGCAGCATGTGCACCCGGCCCGTCTGCGTTTTATGGGGAGAGCGGAGCAGCAGGCCAAGAATACAGCACAGAAAGCAGATGCTGTCGTCAGAATCACAATTGGAGGCTGCGCCCGCAAGGGCCCCAGCCAACCCCATCACTCGCGATGGTACAAACAGCTATGCCCCCCGCCCTGATGCGCACTAGTCCCTCCTTCTCAATCAGAAAATTGCTCACTCATGCAGGCTCCGTCCCGCCACATCCCACCCGCCAGCAGAGTCACGCACGCCCCCACACACCTTGGCGATGTTGATGGCGTACAAAATCTCCCCCAGTAAGGAGTTCCTCCAATGCAGCCGCCGCAGGGCCATGGCACGAGAGAAGCCCGGCCCCTGCTCCAACTCCACCACAGCCAAAGCCGTGCCACTGCCGCTGCTGTCGCCCGCCTCTCCGCCGCCACTGGCTTCACTGCCGCTGATTGGGCTGCCGCTTGCACTGCCGCTGCTGCTGCTCCGGTCACGCACGGCCTTGGCCGCCAGCGCCGCATCGACCTTCGACTCTGCGCAACCGCGGGACAGAGGCGGGCATCGGGCCAGTCGGGCAGTGAGAATTCGGGCACTCGTCCAGCCAGTGCCGCCCGCTTGCCCAAAGTGCGTGGTGGATGCTACCGCAGACCGATATGCGGTCTAGTGAGCGGACGTGCGAGAACAAGAGCTACAGCGTGACACTAGGCTTCGCCTTGCTGCAGCCAGGTCGCGGGGGCTGGGGCGGCCGGCCGGCGGCGGCGCACTCACGCCAGAGCACAACAGCCTTGTGGGCCTCGTACACGCGCTGCATCACCGCGCGCCAGGCGATGAACCAGATGTAGCGCAGGGAGGCCGGCACGCTGTTGAACTTGGCCTCCTTGACCAGGAACCACACGCTGGAGAAGATGGTCCACCGCTTCTCAGCGGCTGCGGCGACACAGAGGCAGGGCATGAGCCGCACGGACGGTGGCAGGGGCTGATGAGCTCTCGTGCGAGTCACATGGTTTAACTGCTTGACGCACCTGTTGTGCACCGCAAACATTCATGCTGCTGTTGTGACGACGCTGCCCAAATAGGCCAGAAGAAACAGCTCTCCCACGTCCCACCCCCTCTCTCCGCTCCCCGTTATGTTGCCCTGACCTGGGATTTCCAAGGAGCATCGCAGGAACTTGTCTTGCCAAAAGACGTAGTTGTCCTCCCGCCGACGGTACTTCATCCACGCCGGGTACCACTCTGGGCCGGGGCGCAGCGTGCCGCTGTCGCGAATGCTCGGCCCTGTGTAGGTGCGCTCCGGCGGCCGCACCCATGGGGCAGGCGGCTGCAGCTCCTCGGGAATGAAACCAGGTCCCGCGGGCTCCCTGCTCAGCGCAATCTCCTCATCAAGGCCGGGCAGCAGCACTCGGGGCGGCAGGTCGACTGATGGCTGCGCTGCTGAGGCCCGCTGGCGAAGAAAGGGCCGCCGGCATGAATGCGGGCCCAATGTCCTGTATGTATGAGGCCGGGGATCCGCTTGGCGCTGCGACCCCAGCATGCTGTGTGTGATCTCGTGCAGCAAGTCTGTCTGTCAGCTACATACGGACTTCTAATTATGTTTCTTGAGACATAAACAGAATCACATATTGAGGCATGGGTGCATGGTAGCGCTCTTGTTGGGCGCGGTTGACTGGGGCGGCGCCACGTAAGCAGTGCGGTCAGGTGTGCTGTGAGCCCGTGCCCGCTGTGGCCCTATGGCTCACGTTGATTTCACCCCCTTTGGCATACCACACTGGCATTGGGTATGGGGTATCCTCAATACATGATCCATGTACATACCCAGCTACTTAAATGACGACAGACCATGGCGGTTGGCAGTAAGGAGCCTCATATTTGGCCAGGAGCTTCGGCAGCCTTGTCGTCGCCGGCACAATCCGCCTCCGGCAAGACCACCGCAGACCCAGCCACATTGACATTAGCACCAGGCACAACCTCTTCGGCGTCCCCCCTGCCAACCTCCTGGCCGACAGAGTCAGCTGGCCCCCGGCGCTCAGCTGCCGGGCAGAGTCGCGTGAGCAGGCCATCAGGCCCGTCCAGCAGGCGCTGCAGCGCCACAAGGAGGCCGGCCCGCCCCCGCTCCTCCACCCCAGCCACCAGCGCCTGCGGCCCCTGCGCTGCCCCCACAACCGAACCCCGACGCACCGCGCTGCGAGGCGGCGCGGCCGTGCGCGAAGCAGCGGCCTGCTGTTGCGTCGTGCGGCGGGGCGCAGTCGCCGCCGGCGCTGGTGGTGGCGGCAGGAGGCCGGCCACCCTGGCCAGTCCCCAGACAAACTCAGCGTATGTCAGCGGCTGGTCGGCCCAGAGCAGCACCTCGCGCTCGCGCCAATCAGCCAGCTGCGCCGCGCTCGCCGCCTCGTCTGCCGCGTCAGCAGCGTCGGGCGCGTCGTCAGGGCCACAGTCGAGGCGCAGCCTGGGGCATCCGAGCCGGTGGTCGAAGCCAGAAAAGATTGTGTTCGTGAGCGGTACCCCAAGACATCACTGGTGTGATTTTCAGCAGCTAGCTGAAGCAGTACAGTCTCACGGGATCAAGTGCATGTCAACTGCCTTGACCTGCAGGAAGCAGCTGTTGTCCGGGCCATTCAAGCCCGCACCAACCTGGGCGCCTGCGCTGCGTCCTTGGCGCCCAGCAGACTCTCCAGCAGTGCTGCGGCCACTCCGCCCGCCGTGAGGCGGTGCGTCTCCAACAGCCCCTCAGACACCAGCCGCCGCAGCACGCGCCGTGCGGTGGTGCAGTGATGATGCCAGGGGCTGCCACTCTCGCCGCCCCAGCCGCTCACCAGCGCGTGCCCAGCACCTGCAGTACCCCCGCCCGTGCTGCTGCCGCCGCCGCTGGGCAGGGCAGAAGCCACTGCGGCAAACGCCACCTGCAGCTGTTCAGCCCTGCCCCTCAGGTAAGCCACCACCTCCTCGCTCGCCAGCTGCTGCTCCGAGCCGCCTGCC
>NW_014011502.1:0-10387 GCF_000611645.1 Monoraphidium neglectum
CTGTACACACACATGCACACACACACACACACACACACACACACACACTTTTGTGCGCGAGTGCACGCGCACAATAACACACGCACATCCACACACACACACACACACACACACACACATGCACAAACACATCCATACCCACGTCCAGAAGAACAAGCATGCACACACGCACGCACACACACACACACACACAAACACCCACATCTACACACACCCATCCACACCCATCCACACACCCATCCACACAATCCAAAACCCACCCTGTGCTGCGCCAGCAGTGCGTCCGGCTGAGGTGGCACACCCTCTGCATCAAACTCCCGCCAGTACGCCTCCTCTGCACATGCCCCCATTCCCCCGACACACATGGCTCCCCCCCACTCACGCACACGCGCACACTCCCACACACGTCCACAATTTGATGCTTTCACAAATCCCCCCCCCCAAACACACACAGACAACCCTCCACACCCCCCCAAAACCCACCCGGTGCTCTGCCAACAGCGCGTCCGGCTCGGGAGGCACCCCCTCTGCATCGAATTCCCGCCGGTACGCCTCCTCCGCCGCGGCCGCCGCCCTGCGGCACTCCGCGTCGGCCACGCCCTGCGGCCGCGCGGGGTGGCGGTGACGAGGTGTAGGTGTGCGGTTTCGTGAGCCGCTGCGCGCTCTGACCCGCGGGCTGGTGGAGTGGATGGTGCCAGGGGCCGGCGCGGGCGGCCGTGCGGGTCGCGGCGGCGGCGAGAGGGTGCGGCGGCGAGGCTTAGGCGACCCTATCCGGCGCCGGCCCCCTGGGCAAAGGGGGGTGGGGAGGTGAGGGGGGCCCGGGGGGGAAGTGAGGTTTGAGGTGGAGGGTTGATGGGGAAGCGGCCCGCACCTGCCAGGCCGTCGCGATGGTGGGCACGGCCCCCGCATTGATGGCCGCCACGTAGGCAGTCGCTAGGCCCGCCAGCATCGGCCCGTTGATGATCTGACGAGGTTGGGGCGGGGAGTCGAGGTTGGCGTGTTGCGGTGTGCATGTGCGTGAGCGTCCGCGTGTGTGTGCGTGCGTGCGTGAAAGCCGACGGCCTTGCCTGGGACCGATATCCCAAGGCACGGGGCAGGCTGTGACGAAGAAAGTCGGCGGGCGTGCAACAGCAGAAAGCGCGCCGCCGCCCTCCCTCAAGCGCAGCGCTCACCTGCGAGCCGATGCGCTTGGGCGCCGCGCGGCTGAAGAGCAGCGACGTCAGTCGGGCCACCCCCTGCGCAAGCGCATGCAGGACACGTTTGGTAGGTTTGTCAGGCGGCGTTTGTCGACGAATTGTGATGCTGCATAACCCTTCGGACGACCACTCCTGGTGCACCCTTGCACACACACACGCACATACATACACACGCATACACATGAATGCACACAAACACACACGTGCACGGCCAGAAATTGTCTCAGCCCATGCGGCCCCCGGGAACGCTGGCCCCGCCCAAACGAGTGACGGGAGCCCGCCCCTGCCCACACCACACAGCACCCTCCGCAGCCCGCTCCGCACACACACACACACGGCAGGTAGCTGCTGCATCAGCCCCAACCCTCAAAAAATCCCAAACCCTGAAACCCTGGAACCCTGATATATGAGACCCTGGAGCCCTGAAAAGCTGCAGCCTTCAACCCTGGAACCCTGTAGCTCTGAACCCTGTGGATTTTCGCCCCCCAACCTCTGTGAACTGGGGCCGCAGCAGGTCTGCCTCGTACGGGTGCACCGGCAGCTCATCGTCAGCAGCCGCCCTTGCAAAAGAAATGCAAAAACCCTTGCAGAATTTCAAACCCTGAAGCCCCGGGATGTCAACTCTGCAACCCTGGAATCCTAAACTCTGGAAACTCTGAAGCCCTGAAACCCTGGAACCCGGGAATCTGTTGTTCGTCCCCCGAACCTCTGTCAATAGGGGCCGCAGCAGGGCGGGGTCCGCCTCATCTGAGTGAACCATCGGCTCCTCATCAGCAGCCACGTCAGCCCCAAACCCTCGCAAAAACCCAGACCCTGAAGCCCCAGGATCTCAACTCTGAAACCCTGGAATCCTAAACCCTGGAAACCCTGGAGCCCGACAACCCAAGGGCCCTAAAACAGTAAAGCCTGTGATATTTTGCCCCCGGACCTCTGTGAACTGGGGCCGCAGCAGTGCGGGGTCCGCTTCATCCAGGTGTATCAGCAGCTCCTCATCAGCCGCGGGCCGCACTAATGTGAAGCAGTCGCGGTCGGGGAAGAGCCCCTTGATGCTGCGGCGGATCTGGGGGGTTTGGGGGTGGGGGCCAGGGTGGGGGCCAGGGGTGCGAGCGGATCGTGCTAGGCAGTCGCTGCGGTGCGGTGCTGTGGTCCCCTGACGCCTGCAGAATGACCATGAGCAGTGTCACACACGTGTGCACACACACAGACACACACACACAGACACAGACACACAGACACACACACACACACACGTGCACAAACACGTGCACACACACACACACATACACACAAACGCACACACACATACAGACACACAACTCCCCATGCCCTCACGTCGTTTTTGGCCTGTATGGCGTCGCTCGTGCCCTCCTGCGGGCTCAGCGCTGCCTCTAGGTATTCCCGCGCGGACACCTGCACAGCAGCAGCAGCGGCGTCAACCACCCAGGCAAGCTGCCTGCACTGCAGCCGGCGACCCGCCGTCGCCCCCCACGTGATAAGAGGAGCGCCGATCCCGCGTCGCCCCCCGCAGCGGCGGCCGCGTCGGCGTCCGCGGCTGGGCACCGCCAGCAGCGGCAGCAAGCGCAGCCACAGCTCGCGCCCTTGCCCAAGAAAGCTCCCCCACCCTTGCACCCACACCGACACCCGCACCCACATCCACGTCGGCACCCGCCCCCACCCCCGCCCCCACACCCACCTTGCGCCCCTCGTCGTGCAGGTCAAAGTAGAAGTCCCGCAGCAGCCACAGGAAGGTGGGCGTGAAGGACCCCAGGTCTTGGCTGTCCCCCAGGGCCTCGCCGGCTGGGGAGTGGGCTGGTTTGCGGTTGCCGGGGGAGGGGGGGTTGAGGGTGGCGTGGCGGATGGGTGTGTGAGTGTGTGTGTGTGTGCGTGGAGGGGGGGGGAGTTGGGGTTTGGGGTTGGTGGGGAGTCCCAGGGCGATGGTGGTGTTGGTGAATTGAGGGGCGGTGTAGCGACTAGGTGGTGAGGGGCCCTTAAACCCTTGATCACCCGCTCAGTGACCCACTCGTCCGGCCTGCCCCTCAAGGGACCAGAAGGGTTGCGGGTTGTTTGGAGGGCTGTTCGTGAGCGCAGATGCCGAGCGAATGCGCGCGCGAGTGAGGCTCGCGGCACACATGACCCCTCAAGAGCACAAGATCTTCTGTTTGGGCGCAAGATTGGCACAAGCTGTGGCAGGTTGGGGGTGGGGCGTAGGAGACTCGCGCCTCGCGTTCGGCCGCCGCGGGAGCGCTCACCCCCGCCCTCCGTCGCCCTGACCCTGATGTGTCGCGTGATCTGAGGGGGAATGGGGGGGATAAGGGGTGGGGGTGGAGAGGGGATCGGGGGGAGGCAAACGTGGGGGGAGGTTTGGGGGGGCCGGTGCGATAATCGCCGTCTCAGGGCTGCGGGAGCGGCCGTTTTCGGTTGGGCAGGCCCGTCTGCACGCAGCTTGGCGAGTGGTCCTGCCCCTTGGTCGAGAGCCAGCCCTTGGCCGCACCCCCATTGCGCCGCCGCCGCCGCTGCCCGCCTACACACAACATCGCACGAGATCCTGGCGACACCCAAGCTCGCCCACCAGCATCACTTGCCCGCCGCAGCGTCACCTACCCCAGCCCCTCCACTCGCGCGCCCGCTGCAGCATCGCCACCGCATCCCCTGTGCCCACCGCCACGTTACCGGCCGCGTCACCCGCCGGCGTCACCCGCGCCCCGCCCACCTCCGTCACCAGCCCCAGCCGGTCTATCGCCGCCTCGTCGATCGGCCCCATCTGGTTGAAAACAAACATCGAGCTCAGCAGCACCGCCAGGCTCAGCAGCTGCACGCCGTCCTGCGCCGTCTGGTTGTAGGCGTCGATCCCCTCGCTGTCCAGGAGCAGCTGCGGGGCGGGTTTTGAAACAAGCTTAGGATTTCTAGAAGATTCCGAGGTCGCCCGCTTGTGGAGCCGTCCAGGCTCATGGGATGTGACTTTTTGGGTGTTGTTGGGGAGAAGGGGTGTATTTGATGGACAAAGGAGATGCAGGCTCTCGGCCGTACCGGTCACAGCAGGCAAGATGAGAGTGTAGCTGAGCAGCGGCGATCGCTTGTGAGTTTTTTTGTCTATTCAGAGGCTGCGCCGTGCGCCTTGAAAATATGCAGCCGCCCCCCAAGCTTGCCCGAGCCCCGGCGCCGCGGCCTCGCGCCCGCCCGGCTGCGGGCGCCACCGCGGCGTCGGCGGCCTGCCGAGCCGCCCCCGGCTGCGGCGCGCTCGGGTCCCCTCCTTTTCGCGTGCCGGCCGCGGCGCCGTGCTGCCGCCGCTCGCGGCCAAACCGCGCGAGAACCAGTTGCGCCCGCGCTGTCAGCCTCGGCGCGTTGCCGCCGCGGCCGTGTTGCCGCAGCTGCTGCACAGCCGAGGTGGCCCGTATGAGGCAACATGGCCCCGGCGCGGCGCCCTCGCCAGGCAGTCCCTCACCAGGCAGTCACATGCATGTCGCTGTGACTAGAATGTATGAAAAGACTGATAATGCATGTATGCAATTCCTGTGTATCACTCACCAGGTGGTACGGCTGCCCGTCGGGCCCAACCAGCCGCACCGGCCGCGACCAGATCCACAGCCCCTTGGTGCACGGCCGGTGGCTGTGCGCCAGCCGGAAGCCGGCGCTGCGGCCAAGCAGCTGGTTTAGGATGAAGGACTTGCCGGTCCGCGCGCGGCCGCACACGGCAACCACGCCGACCGGCGTGCGGATCGTGCGCAGCAGGCGCGCCGCGTCCTCGCAGACCTGGCGTGGTGAGTTTTTTAGGGTCGGTATTGGTGTGTGGGGGGGATCAGGCGCGTTCGGCGGGTCTTCGACCGCCGCCGGTGTTGGTGTGAGGTGGGACCAGTGCCCAATTCGCATCACTGTTGCCGACACTGCATCATCGTTGCCGACAGGGCGGCACTGGATCGGGGCTCAGGCCAGCCACATCTCACCTCCATGTCCCCCGTGATCTCATTGAAACGTATGAGCTGAATTGGGCCCGCGTCCACCGCGGGCACAGACATCTTTGATTTGGAGCCTTGCCGCGAGGAACCCCTGCCAGCCCCGTTCATGGTGGCAGAGGCTTCCATATATGCAGACTTGTTTGCAACTGTGTACGGAGCTGGGTCTAGATCGCGCTGACAACGCCTCCTCGGGGGTTGCAATAGAGGGCGGCCCGTATGTTTTTGATATTATTTACTGTACCTTCCACATGCGCTTTGACAGGGAGTGAGCAGACACGAGGAGAGCATGCACTGGTCCTGATCCCCCTGGCTGGTCTGTGTGGGCTCGGCTGGTCGGGGCTGCGATCACCGCAGTTGCATGATGACAAGTCGGGGCCTGGGTTGCGATGCGGGTACTGCAGGCGCAATCCAACGATCACATCCAGCTTACAGACCATACGCTAAACACCGCAGGTTCCCCGCGAGCTGCAAGTGAGTAACAGGGCGGCGCTGCCTGTCTGGGTGGCTGCATGACATGACGCGACGTGTGACTCGCATACTGGCTGGGTGGGAAGCTGGGAACCTCCTACCAGGTTGATGCTCGCGACGAATCGCAAATCCTCTCTGCAAAACAAATGGAAGGGTTCAGGTACAGATGAGAAAGCGTTCGCAATAAATACATCCAGCCGCCCGCCGGCCCGATTTCGGCCGCGACCGCCGCTCACCCCCGCTGCCGCTGCTTGTCGCTGCCGCTGAGGTGGGCCGTGGGCGGCCGCTGCAGCAGCTCGTCCACCACGCTGCCCGGGGGCCCGCTCGACCCAAACATCCCAACCCCGCCGCCAGCAGGCCTGCCGCCGCGCCCGTCGGTTCCCCCCGGGCCCGGCCGCGGCCGCGGCGCGATGCCGCTTGAGCTGCTGCCAATGGGCCCGCCGCCGCCGCCGCCGCCGCCGGTCGTCAGGCCGCCGCGCGGCTCACCGACCGCCGGCGGCGGGCCCGCAATTGGCACGGACGGCTTCGCGCCACTGCAAGTGAAGCCATACGCATCGGCCTCCAGCGGCGGCCCCCTGGGAGGCGGCGAGGCTGGCGGCCCCTCCGCCTTTGGACCGGCCGCCTGCCCGCGCCTCGGCGGCCACGCGGCGGCGCCGCCGCCTCGCTCCTGCTGCTGCTGCTGCTGCTGCTGCTGCTCCTGCTGTGGCTCCTCGCCTTCCGCCCACGAGGCCCTTTCGACCTCCGGCCCCACCGCGTCACCCCGCGGCACCGGCAGCACCCCCATAACGCCCACACCCTCCGGCCCGCCGCCGTCAGACAGCCGGCTGACCTGGCCGCCCGTCGTCGGCGGCTGCGGCACCGGGTGCGATCCATAGGACGTCTCCAGCGCGTACCGCCCCCAGTCCTCGCCCGCGCTGCTCGCGCCGCCGCCGCTGCTGCCCCCGGCGGCCAGGCCGCCCGGGCCGGCCGCGAGTGGCGGCGGCGGGGTCGACGCTGCGACGTAGTCGCTTATGCCGCCGCCGCCGCCACCGTCCGAGTCTACAAACCTGCCGTCGAGCGGGCGCCCCCCTTCGCCCCGGCCCGCCGCCGCGGCCGCCTCCCTTGCGGCCCCGCCGTCGCCTTCGCCGCCGATTCGCACCTGCTGCTGCTGCTGTTGCTGTTGCTGCTGCTGCTGCGGCTCCTGCTGCGGCTCCTGCTGCTGCTGCTGCGGCGGCGGCAGGGGCGGCGGCGCGCCCGCCGCGCCGCCGCGCTCCACAAGGATCTGGTAAACTATCGCCTCCAGCAGCGCCGCCACGTCGTTTGACCCGCTCAGGCTGAAGCGCGCCTTGGACTTCACGCGGCCCACTGTGCACGTGTACAGGAAGCGCGGCGGGAACTGCAGCCGCACCAAGCGGCCCATGCCGTCGGGGGTGACGCTCTCGATTGAGGGCCGCCGCCGGTGGCCGTGCGCGGCGGCGGGCGACCCCGCAAACGATACAGACGGCCCTCCGCCGCCGCCCGTCAGGGGCGGGCTGGCCGCGCGAGCGGGCGCGGCGGGGGCTGCGCCCGGCCGCGGAGGCGCCAGCGGCGGGAGCGCGCTGGCCTTCGGTGATGCGCCGTCGCTGCCGGTGCTGAGGCGCAGGCGCGGCTGCTGCTGCTGCTGCTGCTGCTGCTGCTGCTGCTGCTGCTGCGGCGGCAGCGGTGGCGGCGGCTGCTGCTGCTGTCGTGGCAACTGCTGCTGCGGCTGCTGCTGCTGCTGCTGCTGCTCCTGCACCTGCACCTGCTGCTGCGGCTCCCGCCGCCACTCGGTTGAGCTCTCCTCAAAGCTCAGCAGCTCAGGCGTGGAGCTGCCCAGCCGCGCCTGGCCGTCCGGCGACACCGCCGGCACGCCCCACTCCGGCGGCTGCTGTTGCTGCTGCAGCCGCTGCCACTGCCGCTGCTGCTGCAGCTGCCCGCCCGCCGCCCCCGCCTCCAGGTGTGGAACCTCCGGGATACCCGGCAGCGGCGCCGCGGCGAAGGGTGGCAGCGGCGCCGCCGCCGCCGCTGCCGATGAGGAGGCCTGCGCCGCCGTCGCGACCGCGACCGCCGCGTCGACAACCGCCCCATTGACCTGGTGCGGGTGCTGGTGCCCGTGGTGCGGCGCCGCCAGGTGCGCCGCCGCCGCCGCCGCGGCCTGCGCCTGGCGCCGCTGCTCCTGCTGGCGCGCGGCTTGGCGGTGCAGGTGGCGCTCGTGCTGCGCAGCTGCTGCGGCCGCAGCCGCGGCGGCCGCCTGCTGGACTTGGTGCTGCACGGCGGCCCTCAGGTCTGCCCGGCTCTGGCCGTCAATTTTTTGGCCCTCCAATAACGAGTACATGTTTTCGTCCCGGGCCAGCAGGTGGCCGACGCAGAAGCAGAAGTCGAAGGACACGTGATCTGGTCCGAGGTTGTCGGCCATGTGCACGAGGATGCGCTGCAGGGCGACGCCCTTGGTCACGCCGACGGGGCGGACCTGATGGGAGGGGGGTTTGGGGGGTGGGATGTGTGTTGTGGACCATGAGGGGCGAGCAGGTGCTGTTCCGGCGGCGGCCAGCCGAGCGCGTGCGGCCTGGTAGCCAGCCGGTCACCTAGCTGACAACCCCTTGGAGTCAGGGTGTCAGTTGCACACACACAGGGGCTTTGCACGTGCGACCGTACTGGTGGTTGGTCGACCCTCAGCCCCGCGCCGCGAGGGCCCTTTGCCCGATGAGCAGCGCGGCGCTCAGACAGCATGGCATCTGTCAGCCGTCTCCATTTGAATGCACGCAGGGGCGTGATCTGGGGGCGCACCTCCACGCTGCGGCCGCCCTGGATGATCTCCACCGGCGCGTTGCTGATTGGGCCGGTCCACAGGTGCTGCAGGCGTAGAAGTGCCCGATGCAGGGTTGCGGGCGGGGGCCGGGAGGTCAAGGCTGCAGAGAACAAGATTTGGACAGCACAGCCCTAGGCTACCCGCACCAGCCAGCAGGCATCGTCCACTTTGAAACTCCCTGCATACGGCGCAACCATGCGAGCGGCCGAGGCAGGCATCGTCCCATCAGGCGTTGGCAAAGGGTCCCGCGGGCCTCGACTCGACGCCGCGGCAGCAATTCCCCTGTGCCCGTCCTTGAACCCTACTGGGTGCCCCGCGCCCCTGGTCTATGCTACTCTACTCTACTCTACTCATCGATTTCCCTCGACAATCTCTTGAAATCATCTGCCCGGTCTACTCTGATCTACTATAGTCATTAAGATCCTTCGGAATCGCCTGGTGTCATATCTGTCTGTTCACCTGCAGGAGGTCCCTGGCCTGCAGGCGGCCAAACTCCAGGTCAGCGTGCTTGTAGTTCCACACCAGGCTCGTCTCACGCACCTCCACAAACGACCTGGGCGTGGTAAGAGGTGAAGGCCAGCTTATTGGTCGATTGAACGATAGCTGATTAAGCATTTTCCTTGCAGGGACGCTTGCTGGATCGACCGCAACGCCATTTTGCAAAGGCGTCAGGCAGGCAGGGGCGACGCCCGGAGGCGCCTCTGGCCGTGCGTCACCCGGGCCGCGCCGTCACCCTGGCGCCACGCCGGACCGCCGTTCACTGTGAAGTTCACAGCTCACCGTGGTGTCCTCTCGCAGAAGTAGTCGAGCACCAGCTGGACGCTCTCCATCCACTCCTTTGGCAGCGTGTCAAACAGGCACACCCACTCCTGTTTTTTCCGGGAGGGGGGCAAAAAGGGCACGATGGTGTCAACGCGTGCAGGACTGGGGCGGGCGCGCGGGGCGGGCAGCATGGATGGAGGGCAGAACGATAGGAGGGGTGGGGTGGATTAGGGTGTCATGGAGAGGACGATGACGTCACAGGTGAATCACAGGGGTCACATCGGGACAGGGTGAGCGGGACCTGGGCGCCTGCATGTAGGGACGGCAGGGAGGGGCAGCAAGTCTGTGCGCCGGACCGCGCGCCCCGTGGCCGCTCACCGCAAGCGCCGCGCCGCCCTCCGAGTCGATGCTGGGCGGCGGGCGCAGGTAGACGCCGTTCTCCGCGGCCAGCCACACGGGCAGCACCCCAAACGTCTCCTCGAGCTTGTGGCACTGCAGTCGCGGTGACATCATCGTGCGTCATCGCGACGCGCCGCAGAGGGAGGGTGTTGAAGAGGAGTAGTGGGTGGGTGTAGTGCATTGAATCTGCGCAGATACATCCACGGGCTGGAAAATGCACATCCACACCGCCAGGGTGCGGCGCAAGACGACATCTTGATAACGTGCACACACACACACACACACACACACACACACACACACGCAAACACACACTTACACGCACAGAGTGTAGCCAGCACACGCAGCGCGCCGCACGTTTCCCGCACCTCGCTGCCGCTGAAGAGCACCACCGTGTTGGCGGGGTCCTCGCACAACTCCTTGATGCAGTCAATGACGCGGGGGTTGACCCTGTGAGAGTGAGTAGGGGAGGGGGTCATTGAGGGGGGTGACGTGAGGTGGGTGAGGACGCGCTTTGGTTGGGGGAGGGGAGGCGAGCATGGTATGCCGAGCGGGTTGACTGTAATAGGGGAGGGAGGTTCAAGGGTGAAAGTCCGTGCAGGGGTGGAGCCAGGTGTTTCATAAGGTGTGGGATGGCGCGCGCGATGACCCTTGAGTTGCAACGCGAGGTCAAAGACAGGGGAGAGTGGCTTGAGGTTGCGTGCAGGGCGAGGGAGGTTGCGGGGCGACTCAGGCGGGTTGCAAGCGAGGCGGGGCGAGAGAGGGGGGGAGGAAGAGGTTGGGGCAGGAACGATGGGCTCTTT
>NW_014011501.1:0-6343 GCF_000611645.1 Monoraphidium neglectum
CCCCGGCGGCGGCGCCGCGAGCGGCGCGCGGCGCCGCGGCGGCTTCAGCGGGGCCGTCGCGCAGGGGCCGAAGTTGGGCAGCAGCACCGAGCAGCCGGCCGGCGCCTTGCCCTCCAGCAGCCGAGTCTCCGTGCAGCCCTCCGGCGGCGGCGGCGGCGGCGGGATGCCCATGCCGCGCAGCCGCCGCGCGCCCGTCAGGTCGTCCAACTGAAAAATGAGGAACTCCGCCTCGTCAGCGTCAAAAGTGTTGACTATCCTGTCGATGACCGCGGGCACGTCGTTGTAATAGTAATAGTAAACCCCCTGGAACGGCGCCGGCCGCGCGCCCGGCCGCGCCTCGGCCGCCGCGCCCTCCGCCGCCTTGCGCTGCAGCTCGCGCTGCTCCTCGGGCGTCAAAGACCCCCCGCTGCTCGGCAGCTCCACGCCAGGCGGGATGGCGCGGATATGAAGGAAGCCGCAGAGCTGCATCCCGGCGCCGCTCTCGTCATAGTGCCCGCCCGCCAGCGGCGGCCCCGCCACGGCCCCGTCCGCGTCAAGCCGCCGCAGCCCGCATACGCACGCGCCCGCCGCGCCGCCGCGCCGCGCCGCTGCGGGCAGCAGCGCCGCAGCAGACGCCGCCGCCTTTCCGTCGCCGCCGCCGCCGCCGCCCTCGCCGCCGCCGCCGCTGCCGCAGCAGCCGCACTCGTCGTCGTCCCCCGCGCCGCAGGCGGAGGGGCTGCTGACATGGACCAGCCCCGTCCGCTTGTCCACCGTGATCGCCTGCGCCGTCACCCAGTGCGGCAGGTAGCTCACGCACCGCCCCGCCGGGTTGCGCTTCCGGCAGGCCACGTCCAACTCCGCTAAATAGTCCATCGGCACCATCGTCAGCAGCCGGAAGAACACCCGCTGCATGTACTGCGCCACGTGCTCCGCCGGCCGCCGCAGCAGCGCCGTGACGTGCGACGCGAACGGGTCGTCCGGCGCCTCGAGCCGCGCGCCCGCGCCCGCGCCGCGGACGACAACGGGCAGCCGCAGCAGCGGCACGAGCCGCGCCAGACCCTCCATCCCGCCGCCCGCGCAGCCCCCGCCGCCGCCGCCGCCTTTACCGGGCTTGCCGGCCGGGCAGGAGACGCCGTAGTGCGAGAGCACCTCCGCGACCCTCGCTGGCTTCAGCCGCGGGAGCAGGTCCAGCGCGACCTTGGCCACCTGCAGCACAGGAAGCGCGGCGGGCCCATGCACGCGTTCAAACTCATCCGACCCTCCAATCGCGCACGACGCCCGCCTCCAGCCCCAAGCCCCAAGAGCCGCACCGTCTGCGCGCGCCGCCGCAGAGCGTTGACGCTGTCTGGCACGAGCTCGTTGGCCGCCTTAAGCAGCGCCGTCGCGAGGTTGAGCAGCTCCGTGGCCTCTGTGAGGTCGTCCACGTCCTGCTGCTCCTGGGGTGGTGTGTGTGTGTGGGTGTGTGTGAGAGTGTGTGTCAATTTGTGTGTGTGAGAGTTCATGTCAGTTTGTGTGTGTGAGAGTGTATGTCAGTTTGTGTGTGTGTACATGAGTGTGTGTGTGTGTGGGGGGGGGGTGCATGCGCGTGCGTGCGTGCGCGTGTATGTGTGAGAGTGTGTGTCAGTTTGTGTGTGTGTGTGTGTGTGTGTGTGTGTGTGTGTGTGTGTGTGTGTGTGTGCCGAGTGCTTTCATGATCACGTGCAGTCCGCTGCCAAGCCTGCACGCATTCGCCAGGCGCGTGCCGCGCAGCGCGCTCCGGCAGCGGGTCGCCACGCGCCCATCCCCGGGCCGCGGGGCTGACGGCACCCCTGGGCCGCGACCCCGCCGCAGCGGCATGCAGCACTACTGCAGCCCCATTTGCTCCGCATGGCTTGGACGTGCAGGGGCTGCGGCTACTGCCACATGCGAGGCATGCAAAGCAACTGGCCGGCCGCAGCGGGAAGGCGCGAGCCCGCCGCGCGCCCCGCGCCTCCCCCCACCTGCGCCAGCTGCACCAGGCAGTCCGAGCGCAGCACCAGGATGTTGGCCAGGTCCATCTTTTGGCGCCGGAACAGGCTGCCCGGCAGGACCAGCCCCTGCGGGGTGGCGCAGGCGGGGGAGGGAGGCGGGGGACCGCTTTGCCGAGGCTCCTCGCGCTCCGCGCCGCTCAGCTGAATTTGCAGTGATACGAATTGTTGCCATTCCTTCGGATGCCAGCCCCGCCGAGGGCGCGCTCTCCGATGCCGGCCAACAGGACGACGCCTGCCAAGCGGCGGGCAGGTCGCGCGCCCGGCAAGCGCCCCCCAGCCCGTCAGGGCGCCGCCGAGCACTCCCGAGCGCGCGCGCGCGCGCGCCTGCTGCCACTTGTCGAGCGTCGGCTGGTCCGCGTAGGCGAACAGCCGCAGCGCGAGCGACTCCTCCAGCGCTATGATGGCCTCGTCGTACTGCGCCTGCTGGTACGCGTGGCGCGCGATGTCGTACAGCGAGACCGACGACAGCACGCGGTCCCAGCCGGCGTCGGGCGCCGCCCACTTTGAGAGCACCCCGACTACGTGCGTCGCACTCTCTGGGAGGTCGCAGCCGGTGAGGTCGCTCTGCAGGCGCGGAAGGGGTCGGTTGCGGTGGTGGGGAGCGGGGAGCGGGGCGGTGGGGAGCGCAGGACAGCGCGGCGGCGCGGGGGACGAGCTGCATTGGCACGCCTTGGAAGAGGGGAGGCGCCGCCAGAGGTTCGGGGGCTACAGGGCGCAGCTAGGGCCGGGCGCGGCCGACGGGCCGCCCAGGCGCGACGGCGGCGCAGCCGGACGCACCAACCTCCAGCCGCCGACGCCAAGCCGCCCTCGCGCATGCGCCGTGCACCGCCGCGGCCCGCTGCTGCCTGGCAACTCCCCTAGCCATTCATGCGTCAGCGCATGCCGCCGCTGGGGCCGTGCCTGCATGGCGCATTCGCTGGTCATGCCTGCCGCGGCGGCCGTCGCACCTTGCAGTGCTGATCTCGCACGACCAGCGAGGCGATGTGCGCTGTCGCCTCCATGCTCCACTCCAGTGCGTACGCCTTGGCTGCTTCAGCGGCGTTGAACTGCAGGCGTCAGCGGCCGGGGGCCGCGTCAGGCAGAGCGCGGGCCGCCGGGGCAAGGGGCCGTGGAAGCCGGGCGCCTGGTGCGCCTGGGCACGGCTGCTGCATCACTCTGCTGCAGCGGCCGGGCAGGTGCCGCAACCAGCGCAGCGCAACACTCCCCTTTGGCCTGGCTGCTGGCATGTAGAAAACTACACCACGGGTCAGGCACGATTGAAGCGCCCACCAAGCCCACACACCGACCCACCTCTCTTGGGGCTCGTTGCCTGGACTCGTCCGCGGGCGGGCCTCCCGCCCCTCCCGGCAGCAAAGCCAGGAATGCTAAAACGCCCAGCACCGTGATCAACGGCGCCATAGCTGCCTGGTTTCAAGGCCCGTCGACAGGCTCCATCTCAGTACGGCAAACCAGCCGCAGGAAAATCAATTGCGTTGTCCAAATTCAACAGAAACTAGTTGTCGTCCGATCGGCACGACACACCCGGTGCCAGCAGCTGGCTGGGGGACTGGGCCGAGCCCGGACACAGGAGAGTCATCAGCGCGCCCGGGGCCTCGCCCCTTCCCATCTCATCATATGTTTGATGTTTGATAATACCGCTACTCATGCTGGTCTACATGGCTCGCTCTTCCAACCAAGCGGTGCGACCTGTTGGTGAGCTGCTGGAGCGCTTGTTGTGATGGCTTCAACACACGATACTCATCGACGTGTCCATGCACCAAGATTCATGCCCTTTGATGGTGAGCACATGTGCAGGGCCTGAAAATTGGTGGGAGGGTGGTTGGGTGGGTTGGTGGGTGAGGCCGAAGCGGTAGCACGCGCGCCCCTGCACTGTCGCGTGCCCCCACCCCCAAAGGGCTGCCAGGGTAGGTGGCAGGTGTCCGAGTACGGCAGAGCGGAAAACACAGATGCAAATTTCCTTGGCTTGCAGACAGTCATGTTTCACAGCGAGCAATGGACCCCCTGTGCGCCTGTTTATTTTTTTCCCTTCACGCCCTCTGCCTTGGTGGGTGGTGGAAGCGGCGGCCCTGGGCCATGCACGGGCGAGCGACGAAACGGCAGCGCTTGAATGTCAATGATAGCCCACACACGGGGAGGTCAACCTTTCAGCACAGTGGAGCGAGCCGGGTGTGCAAATTTTGAATGCGCTGCGCGCATCGGCAGGGCCACGGAGTGCATGCGTGTGCCAACACTATTGTTGAGCAGAGCCCACCGCAGATGCCTGAGGTGTGATTATTGCAACATACGAAAGCTGAGGGTACTAGTACTTGATTACAACTGGATGGTGCACTAGAAGAACTTTGAAGATTGGCATGTACAGCCATGGCGGTTGTGAGGTTTCGCAACGGTTGTGTGGGTTGCAGACCACACACTCATTCAATATGCATGTGAGTGCCTTTGGCTACCTTGCATGGCCGCAATGCCTCGTGTGGCATGAATCTGCGCGCACCGCAGCGGCGAGTTTGACCTAGCAGTGTCACCGGTCGGGGTCACCAGCCGCTACTGCGTCAGCTCCGGGTTTCAAGCTCGGCGGGCCTGAACAAGGGATGGACAGCTCGGCTTCTTGCGCTCAGTCCGCACCATACGTGCATTATCTGCAAGCGCGCGGAGTGTGCGCGTCGCAAACATCGTGTTGCAGATCAGGCCCGCTCCCATTGCAGCGAAAACGTCCGTTAGGCGTGACACCAGGCCTTGAAACGCCCGCTCAGGGCCGGCTGCTGGCCGCAGCGGCGGCTGAGCAGGCACGCACTGTGCTGCGAGCGTGCTCCGCCGCGGTTCGCTGAGATGGCGGATCGCCCCGCGTTTCGGTCTGGCAGGGCGGTGCTGCGGCCCGCCCTGCGCACGTGCGCCATCGGCGGCGGCCTGGCCGCCGGCAGCGCGGCGCTGTGGCGGCACCAGCAGCAGCAGCAGGGACGCAGGGGCAGCGGCGACGCCGCCGCGCCGGCGCATGTGCGTGCGCCGCCGCGCCTCCGACTCAGCGCGGCAGCGATCGAGGCGTTCGCGGGCGCCATGGGCGAGGTGGCGCAAATATCCCTGCTTTACCCTTTGGTGAGGGGCCCCATCGCATTGCCATGCGCCATTGTGTGCTGGGCGGGGAGCCAGGGGGGGACAGTTCTGAGGCTCTGCCCCCGAGCGGCCCGCCCGGGCCGTCGCACCCCGCCCCTGCCGCCGCTCTGCCCGGCGCGACACGCGTAGCCCACGCCAGCGCCACACCGACCGTCGATTCGGAACGCGGGCGTGCGTCCGCACCCCCTCGGCCCTAGCCGCCGCCCCGCCGACCCCCGCTGGTGCGCCGCGCGCCCCAAACCGCGCCAAACCCCCGCTGACAAGACACCATCAAACCCCTAAACCCGTGTTTCTAGATCCTAACCCGCGATGCCAACATTTTCTCTCCTTATTGACAGGACACCATCAAAGTCCGCTGCCAAGCGCAGGGCGTGCCCGCACGCGTCGTGATAGCGGCCCTCTCCCGCCTCGGCCCGCGCGCGGCGGCGGCGCAGCTCTTCGCCGGCGCGCGGCAGGCGGCGGTGGCGTCGGTGCTGGTGGGGGCGGTTCACTTCATGTCATTCTGCTCGGCCAAGCGGCTCGTCTCGCGGCGGGAAGGGCCGGCGGTTGTGCCGGCAGAGGGCGCGGGGCGACAGGACGAGGGGCGGCAGCAGGAGCAGCAGCAGGGGCAGCAGCAGCAGCAGCGGCAGCAGCAGCACCACTTGGTCGTGTCTCATGGCGCGAGCGGGTCACATTTCACACCGGTGTCAGACGCGCTCTGTGGGGCGGACGGCGCCGGGGTGGACGCGGGCGGCGGCGGCGGCGGCGCGGATGAGGGGCACGGCGGCGCCGGGGGCATGAAGGCAAATCTAGTGAGTGGTGTCGCTCTTCAAGCAACGCCTGGGTCTGCCTGCGGCCTCGTGGTCCCCTCGCCTGGGCCCGCGGGGCGGTGGTTTGCGTTGTTGATGAGGGAATGAGGGGTGTCGCGGCTGCCGCGGGTTGCCACGTGAGCGCCGAGCGCTTGGGGCGCCGCCGAACGTTGCATGCGTGCGGGACGGCCGGCCGCCGCCCCTCGCATTGCACGGCCGGCGCGCCCGCACCCCTCTGCTTGCGCGCGCGCGCGGCGGCCCGTCACACGCTCCTCGGAACCCGCGCTCGCGCGCGCGCGCCGCAGGCGGCGGCGGTGCTGGCGGCCGTGGCGACGGCAGTGGTTGAGGCCCCACTGGAGCTTTTTCGCCACAATGCGCAGGCCGGGACCGGCGCCATGGGGGGCGACTTCTTCGGGGCCATGTGGCGGGTGCGGCTTTCTTGACGAGGGGTGGGGACAGGGG
>NW_014011501.1:6826-10869 GCF_000611645.1 Monoraphidium neglectum
GGGGGGTTGGGGACGCCCGGCCCTGTGGCTGGCGAAGTACCACATGCAACTGGGGCCGGATGGCTGTGGCCGCAAGGCTGCGTGCCGGATGGGTCGCGCTGCGGGGGCCGGCCCGGCGCCGCGGAGCGCGGCGGAGCCTGCAGGCCGGGGAGGGGACGTCTGGTGAGTGGTGGGCGCCTTCTAATCGTGAGGGTCGCAGCTTGGCTGAGGCCGGCGCATCCGCGCTGCCCTGAGGCACGTCTGCGGCGCCAGCGGCGGCCCTCACGGTGTCCAAACCCCCGCGCCCCGCTCGCCCCCTGCCCGCCGCGCCGCGCCGCGCGGCCCCAGGTGGTGTGTAAGGCGCGCAGCCCCCTGCCCCTATACCGCGGGCTCACAGGTGACACGGGTGACAATGGTGACGCGCTCACCCGCACAAAACGGGGCCGCCACAAGGCTCTGATTGCGGCCGTTGGTGCGCCCGCCCGCCTTGCAAACAAGGCACGAGCCGCCCTACACGCCGCCCGCTCACCGGCTGCGCCTCTGCATGCGCACATGCAACAATGCATGCACGCGCAACCACCCCCACAAGCAGTCTCTGGCCCTGTAATGAATTCCTTCCATTTCTTTTCAAAACCCCGGCTTTCAAACACAACAGCGTACGCTCTGGAGGCCATCCCCTATGACGTCAGCGAATTAGTCGTGGTCGGCAACCTCAACGACGGCCGCGCGGCGGCCGAGGCGGCGGCGGCGCGCGGCGGCGGCGGCGGCGTGATGGCGGCGCTTGCGCTCAGCGTGCCGCAGGCTGCATGGGATGTGAGGGCTCCGCGGGCGCGCGCGCGTGTGCCTGCTGCATGCGAATCTACGGCGAGCGGGGCGGCGGCGGGGCCGACGCGTGTCCTCGTCCTGCAGCCGGGGCTGCGCTGCGCATCGCCGCCTATGATAGGGCTGCTTTCTTCGCTTGCCACGGCATCGGCCGAGCACACCCCCCCTCCTCCGGGCGCTGACACCGCTGATGTCACTGACCCGCAGGTCGGCGTGGGCGCCGTGGCCGGCGCCGCGGCGGTGGTCGCGTCGATGCCCTTTGACGTCGTGAAGACCTACATGCAGGTGCAGTGGAAGAGGGGCGCGCGCATGCGTGTGCGCTCGCACGTGCGCGTGCGTGCGCATGTGTGCTGCATGCGTGCTGCATGCGTGCTGTGCACCGTTTGCGTGCGAGCGTGCCACGAACGCCACAGCTTTGAACCGAGCTCCTGTTCTTGAGGTGCTGACGTGCGGCATGGGGCAGGTGCTGCATGCACGTGACGTCACTAGTCAGCGCAGAGGGCGGCGGCGGTGGGGACGCTGCGCTCGTGGAGCGGCTTGACACACCGTCACAGCCGCAAAGCAGTGGCAGCAATCAGTTGAACCTCACTTCACCCCCTCTCACACCACACACACACGCGCACCCGCACAATCCCACGTGCACATACACTGCAGGTCAACCCCTCTTGCAGCGGCGGCCTTGGCGGGTTTGCGGCGACCGCGCGGCAGCTGGTGGCGCAGGGCGGCCCCGGCGCGCTGTGGCTGGGGCTGGCGCCGCGCTTGGCCCACCAGGTGTGCCAGCCTTGTGAACGCCGAATTCGAATTTGAACTTTTTTCCCGCCGAAGCTTCGGACGCGCAGCCGCATCCCCTGTGGGCGAGGCGCGTCCCCGGGACGCTCCCCGGCCCAGTGCCATTCCAGACCCGCTAGCCAGTGCTGCCGCCCGTGACGCGCGCGGCTGCCCGGCGACCCGCCTGACAAGATTCCCCAGTCCTGAGTGTTGCGTGTTGCTGACGCCTCGCGCCCCGCCCCGCGCCGCGCCTCTCGCCGCACGCACCTGATTGCGCGCCGCCCCAGGTCCCGGGCGCCTGCATCTGCTGGTGGGCCATCCATGCAGTCCAGCGACACATGATGACTCACCACTACGACACAGGGGCCGACGGCGGCGGCCACCAGGGCCACTGATAGAGGCAGGGGACGAGATATTTTTTTTTGGAGCTTGTTGTTGGGGCACAAATCAGAACAAGCCGGCCGCCGCGCGTGCGGACGGCAGGCGTTGCTTCGGGCTCGACACATACTCTTGTTTCACTGGGCCAGCAGGCTGTGTCTGTTCATACAGAGTTGTGCAAATACAGTGTGTGCCATCGATTGCAATAACGGCTCGATGCGGGAGTTTTTGTCAACACATCAGTCAACCACCGACGGGTGACGCACACTGAGAGTGTCATTTGGCCGACGGCCGTGAGTCGGCGAGCGCTGCGCGTCACTGCATCCGTATGCAGACCTTTTACGCACCACCAGCTGCCATGCCCCATCAATCTGCCGCCGAGCCAGCCCGCTGGACGGGCGGAGCCACCTGTGCGCTCCCAGGCGGCGTGCACCAGTGTTGAAATTCGGCTTGCCGCCCCCTCTATTTGCGGCGAGTCTCGGTGTTTTCTGCTTTGTTGATACGCGGCGCCTCCGATTCTTTGCTCGGGTGCGTGCTGAGCTACTTGTGCACTCGCCTTAGCACAGATGTAATTGTATGACCAGCTGCTGCAGGCATTGTTGTGCGGTGCACAGGCGAACCAGACAGGGAGCATGGGCGGGGTGGCACAAGGTCGTGCGCTGCAAACATGAGGGAGCGCTCTGCTCACTGAGTTGGGTGTGGTTTGGAACTGAGGGCTTTCCACGCCCGCACTTGTCTTATGGACAAGATCAAGCCTTACCCACCCTTGCCTTGTATGAATCCATGCCCATGCTGCCTCGCTTGCCTGCACAGCAGCTGCCCCGCCCGGGGGGGAGGGGGGGGAGCTGCACCCCCCCAGCTTCCCGTCGTCTTCGTCTCCCTGCAGCCCTCGATTGCCGTCTGCCCGGCCAAGAGCGCCCCCACCTCTGCCATTGCAGCGACACGCCCAGACAGAACCGTTCTTACAGGCTGCGCGCTCGCAAGAACCAGGAGTGAGGGAGGGAGCTGGTAGGGTGGCCCCAAGGGTGGCGGCCAGATGGGGCCCGGGATCGCATGCCGTGGGGCGCTCGTATGAGGCGGTTTCGCGCAGTGCATCTCTACAGCGGCCGCGCTTGCGCTTGCCAATCCGGGATAGCGACGCCGCGCCGACCCAGTGTGTCTCTCGTGCGAACGGGGCGGGCCCAGGGCACGGGCGGCCCGCAGCGCCGGCTTGGAGCCCTCAGCGTGCCACCCCTGCCTGTTTGTGTGCAGCAGCCAATCAAAAAGGCTCGCTAGCACAGCCATGCACCGCGCCCAAGAAAAAAAATGAAGCAGCACCATTTTCACCCATATGGCGGGGAAAAACGTGCCCTGCAACCCCCATCGCCTGCGGCGCTCCTCGCGCGCTATTGCGCGCGCGAGGGTCCGTCATGCAGTGCCGCCACCCGCTGTCTCGAGCCCAAACTCGTTCACACAACCGCCGCCTGCTGCTGCTCCGCCTGCTGCTGCTGCTGCTGCGCCGCCTTGTGCAGGGCGGGGGCGGCCTTGAGGATGGTGTAGGCGCACTGGCGGCCAGACAGGGTCGCGCCCTCCATAGAGTCAATGTAGTCCTGAGGAAAGGAGGGTTTTAGGAGGGTTTTCAGGGGTAGAGGGGTTTTAGGGGTTTTGACAAGGTGGGTTTGACCAGCAGTTTCATGGGCAGTGGGGGGGACTGAGGGTGCTGCTGCGGCAACACTGCATGAACAGGAGGCAAGTCGGACACGCAATCGGTTTCGAAGTCTGTGGCGGCGGTTTGCTGATGCTCACAGCGTGGGAGGTTGAGGTGCCTGCCGCGCTGCCGCCGCCCGCGACGCTCACGCGCCCCAAGCGCCCTGAATCCGTCATCAACAAGCTCCTCAACCCAAACAAGAAATGAGACTGGCGCCGCGTGCAAACAGCGGGCCCGCACCTGCTTGGTGTAGCTGCCAGCGAGGAAGAAGTTGGGGATGGGCGTGGCCTGGTCGGGGCGGAAGAGGTCCATGCCCGGCGCCTCCCTGTAGAGGGACTGCGCGATCTTCACGATGGAGTGCCACTTGAGCTTGAGGCCGCGCGCGCTGGGGAACAGCAGGCGCACCTGG
>NW_014011500.1:0-10383 GCF_000611645.1 Monoraphidium neglectum
CGCGATGGCCGCGCCCTGCCCGCCCTCCGCCTGCGCCCCGCTGCCGCCGCTGCCGCCGCCCGCCGCGCGCGGGCTCGCCGCCGTGCCGCCGCCGAGGCTGCCGGCGCTCACGCGGGGGCTGCGGCCAGCCGCACCCAGAGCGGCGAGCGAGGTGGCCGCGGCGGCGGCGGCGGGGAGGGGCGGGCTCTCGAGCCACGACGCGTCGTGATGCAGCTGCTGCGCGAGCAGGCGCACCAGACCGAGGGTGCGCGCCCCCTGCTTGAAACCATCGTCGTCATGGCACAAAAGGTGGAGGCACCTGTGCGCACGATTCAAACAACGGGGCACAGCCGGCATTAGGGCAGCTGGTGCTGAACGATGTAGGCGGCAACAGCCGTCTGCAGGCGCGGGCAAGGCGGAAGGCGCGCGTGCAGCATGCCGGGGCAGTGGCGGGAACGCGGCGGAAGCGCGCCTGAGCAGCTGCGCAGTGATGGGCCTGAGCTCCGGCATCGCTGCTGACTGGGCCTGGTAGATGCCTGCAAGCGTCACCAGCAGGGGCTGGACGCCCTGCGGGGTGGGTTGGGGGGTGGGGGATGGTGGCCACCACATGGTGGCGCCGAGCGGCGTGGCGATCAGAGCGCCCTGTATGCATGGACCCGTCATCGCGACAGCAGGCCAGCAGCGGGGCTGGGAGCTTCAGAGGCCAACCGGCCTCTGGCAAGGTTGCTTGGTGGCGAGCACCAAACGACAGCACGGCTTCGCGAAGCTACCAAAAGTGAGACCTGTTGGCAAGGGGACACGCGCGCACCCCGGGACCAGGTGACAAACTCGGGTCGCAACGTACCGCTCACGCGTTCTCACACCGCGACTTTTAGTGTGCCTGTTTCGCGAGCCCGCCTTGCCGCCCCACCTGCTCCCGGTACAGGTCCTTGTAGGCCGCGTCTTCGTCGGCCAGGCCAATCAGCGTCCACACCAGCTCCTGGGGGGACGGCGGCAGTGGAGGGTGGGAGAGCGGTGAGGTGGCGGTGGGGTGGCAAGATGGTGGATGTGCTGTTGGAACATGAGGGGGCGGTGAAGGCGAAGAGGGCAGGGAGGACGGGGAGAGGGGGGGGCGACGGTGGCCGAATCAGCGCATCTGCGCAGCTTCGGCCGCACGTTCAGGACAGCCAGAGAGACGCGCAGCAGGGAGGCACAACAGCGGGCGCAGCCTGCCAGCCTTGACACGCCGCGCAGGGGGCATGGCCAAGAAATTCCTCGCAGCCCGGATGATGCTGACCTGGATGACGGCCTCAAGGCCTGCCCTCGGCTCCCCACCAGAATAAAGCGCACCTGCATCAGCTGCAGATCGCACAGCATGGCCGGGTTGGTCAGCGCCACCAGCAGCGCCTCGAGCGTCCCGGCGCCCTGCAGCACGTCCTTGTATTCTGCCCACATGGGAGGGATGACATCACCAGTGAAGGAGGGTGAGCCGCGCGACGCATGGGGGGGGGGGCTAGGGAGCTGGCATGCGCACGGGGGCCAGCCAGCCATCTGTTGACCACGCACCGCCCAACAAGCACCAGGCCCCTGCCGCATCGACGGCAACACCCGTTCCTGCCATGGCGCCAAAAAGCGGCAGCCGCCCGCCCTGTCGCTGCACAGCAGGGCGCGTTTTGGCTAGCCCTTGACCGCTGCCGCAGCCGCACACGCGCCGCCCGCACCCAGCTTTGACGACAGCGCTTGCAGCACCCCCGCCACGTGGCGTCGCGCCGCCGGCGTCACCAAGCCGTCCCCCTCGCTGACCAGCAGCCGCAGCAGCTGGCGCACAAACGGCGACTCGACCGCGCGGTCCGCGGCCGCCTCGCTGCAGCGGACGCACACGACCAGCAGCGCGAGCGCGCGCTCGGTGCAGGCCACGGGGACGGCCGACGCACCGCCCTCCTTGCCGCTCGCGGCGCGGGACACAATGTCTGCGGAGCGGGCGTCAGCGCGCGGCGCGTTGGGGCGAGGGAGCGCCGCGGGCGGGCGGCACGCGGCGCTCGGGACGCGTCGCAGAAGCACACACTGCACCTGCTGCCAGGGCGGCAAGCGTCCGCGCCCGCTCACCCAGCAGGGCGGCGGTATTGCGCCCCGACGCGAGCTTGGCGCTTGAGCCGGGCTCTTTCTGCAGCAGCCACACCAGGAGCTGCAGCGCGCGGTGCAGGCCGCGCCAGTCGCCCTCCGCCGCGAGCTGCGGCAGGCGCGCCGCTGTGCTGGAGACGATCTGGCGGAGCAGCAGGGGCATGGCCAGAGATGGGTGGGGCAGGGGGGTGAGGCTCGCGCTGGCCGCGGCTCCGGTGGCATGGGGCTGTGCCAAACGTTGTGTGCGCCATGCGTGCTGCGCTTGCTTGTACCGTCGGCAGGAAGATTATGCAACATAGGAGCACTGCCGGCCACCCCTGCGAAGACGCCAGATGCTGTACGCGCTGCCTTGTCGTGTGTTCGGCTGAAATTGTTTGGTGCAGCACGAGGTGGAGGGAGGCCGCTGTGCGTGCCTGGGTGTCGGCCGACACGGGCGCCGCGGTTGGCCGCCCCGCTCTCCCCACAGAAGTCTCTATCGCACTATCCTCCATGATAAGGTCGCAATCTCTGATGGGAACACCGGCGAGACAGCCGAGCCCTGTCTCAAACGATGAAGATCAGCCGAACTCCATTGCCTGGTGTGTTTTAGCGTAGTGTACAGGTGTACGAATGCGATCTCGTGCGTGTTCTGACCGGGTTTGTGCCTACGCACCTGTCTGTCAATGAGCAGCTGGGGGCCCAGCTTCCTGCCGCGCAAAGCAACATTCATTCAATTGGGCTCAGACCGATAGCATTGCGTGATTTTCTGCCTGTCTACAGCCCCCTCACAAGTTTCAATTACAGCACAGACAGATCAACCCCTGCTGTCACCGCCCGCGAGCAGCTCATCCCGGCCGCTTCTCCGCGACACAAGCAGAAACATCCAGTAAAGGTGTGCGTTTTGATGAGTGCGCGTACTGCGCGTGGCCAGTTTGCCGAGCCTGCCTGCCTCTTCGCGAGTGTTCGACAGGACGTCCCACCCACCCAGCCTTGGAGCGTGCGTTCTCTGTCGCGGCGCATCCTCCTTGCTAAAATGAAAGCTATGCAGGTTCTCGGACGCCTCGTAGCATTGTGGTTGCGAGGCGACGACGCCCTGTGCGTCACGCCCACCGAGCCACCAACTTGACTCCAGGCTGCTCAACCCCCTACCATCGCAACAATCTCCCAACCGTGAACTTGCATGGCAACGCGCAGATGCCGCAGAGCAAGTACAGCCTCTTCATCGACAACATCAGCAGCTCGACGCGCTCGGGTGCGTGGGTACATCCTGTGTTGCTTGCTTGGGCTCGCTCCGCTCGCCTCGTAGCTCCCCCGATGCGTCGCACGCATGTGGCAGGCTTCGCGCACCCACCCCACCCCTCCTTCCCCCTCTTGCCTTGTCGCAGCTGACATCCGGTATGAAATGGAGCGCGCTGGCCGCGTCCTGGAGGTCATTCGCGACCCCAAGGCCCGCTGCGCCCTGGTCGAGTTTGACAGGTAATGGCCCCAAGTGGAGGAGTGGCAGGTGTTTGGTGCGGGATCGCTTACAATGTGCAGGGTTCAAGGACGGCGGCTGCAAGGTCGCAAGGCCAAGCATGCACAAATCTTTGGGGCGTTGTGCACGAGATCAGGGCTGTACGAGTCTGTGGCTGCAGTGGAGTGGCGTAGTGTGTGGCGAGTGCCATACCGTCGTACGCGCCTGCATGCCAGGATGGGCGCCCAGAACGCTGCCCCTGCGCTGCCACCTGGCCAAACGCGCAGCGGCGGCACCTGAAAGAGACGCCCGAGACTGCATCCGCACCCTGCACCGCCGGTAGCGCGAGGCCCCCGCCCCGTCGTCGCCAAGGTTGCCGTCCGCCGCGCCGGCAAGGACCCGGCTGCTGTGCGAGCGCGCATGCTGCACTGGCTGAGTTCCGTGCCGCCGTGGGCCCCACGCCGCCGTGCGGCTTCATCATAGGGCGGTTGTGGCCCACAATTTTGTGCCCGCTTGAACCTGTCTTCATGCACGTGCCTGGCTGTCCCCGCCCTGCCCCTCATCTAGGGCTGACGACGCCAAGTATGCATGGCAGAAGATGGACGGCCTGAAGTTTGATGGCCGCACCTGGAAGGTGCGCGCTCATGTGCTGCTTCGGCTGCCTTGATCTGTGCACGGTTGATCCATGTGCCGTCCCTGCTCTATCTTGCAGGCACCTTGTTCCACTGGGGCTTCTGCTGTGTCATGTCTGTGCAGCCTGTGACCCGCAAAGCTGCACCAGCCCTCTCCGGTACTTCGCTTGTGCTGCTGACATCAGCAGCGAAGGTCTGACATGCTGTTGCCTCCTTACTATCACTTCCCAGGTGGACTGGGCCAACGACAAGGACTTCGGCTTCTTCGAGAAGAAGTGGACCGAGGGCGGCCTCAGCAGCAAGCGCGGTCGCTCTCGTAGCAGGAGCCGCAGCCCCTCTCGGTGAGTGCATAAACCGGTGCAGCTGGAGTGGTGTCGGGGCCATTCGCTCAACCAAATCGGATTGCCCCCCCGCTATCCATGATCTCACAGCCGCTGGTGACTGCTGTCCAGTGACTGGACCCGGAACCATGCGCGCTAGGCAGCCGTCGCACGGCAGCTGCCCTCATCGCCCTTGGGCGTCCCGCCCTGCCCTGCCGCCTTCGCCGCCCATGCCGTCTCGCCTCTGCTCTGCAGTGGAGACTCGCGTCAGCTTTCCGACCAGACGCCCTACGAGTGAACGCATTCCCAGCGCGCCCTTCCTCCTGGCTTGTCTCGGCGCCCCTGTACCTTTTGAGCTAGTGACAAGATTGTATCACCAAGATCCCAGTGCAGTGCACTGCCCGTTGCTGTGCAGCCGAGGCATTGACGGTCCCTCGGTGTCTGCCCTGTCCCAATATTCGCAGCAGCAGGAGCCCGAGCCGCACCCCTCCAGGCACGCCGCGCGACGGCGAGCGGGCTCCCCGCAGCCCGTCTGCCGCCAAGGCTGGGGGCCACGGGTCCGACGGCGATGACACTGGACGGGCGCGCTCGGCGTCTCCCGGGGCGAGGCGCGAGGACTGAATTCTTGACCCGTCGCCCAACAATTTGCCATGTTGGCGTAGCATTTGCAAGTCCAAAAATGTGAGAGAGCTCTGGAGTGTTGACAGCATCTCGGACAGATGGCGTGCTTTTCTTGCCTGGTGCTTGCAGGCGCCCGTGCATGCAAATGCCCTTTGATACAGGCATGTGCATATCCTTTGACACAGGCATTCCCCAGACGGTGTCTTTGGTGAGGCCGGATTGACTTGGTAGCCCTTGCAAAACGTGTTGGTGTGTTGCCCGCATGCCAACACGCGGATCGCTTCCCCAGGGCGTCAGTCCCAATTAAGAGGACTGATGTGCTTTTTCTTGCTGCTGTCCAGGCATGTCTGATCAAATGTCGAATACGATGTAACCATGAATTGCAATGCATCTCCGAGAGGTTTGGGTGAGGTGGCGCGCAGTACGGTTGGCAGGGGACTGGGGTTGGTATGCACAAATGCTGGACGCGGGTGTGGGGGGCTGCGGCGCGGCTCAACGCGCGCATTGAAAGCCTCGCAGTGCTCCCTGCCGTCATCCTTCTATCAAATCAAATCAAAGTACATTGGGTGTTCGGAGGTGTCAAGATCTGTCGGATGGCCACAGAACATCTTGTTTTGCCCGGGGGTGATTTGAGGGTTGACCGCAACACGCCTGCAATGACCTCCGCATGGCCAGGCTCAGAAACATTTGACCGGAAGGATCAGCATGGTCAGAGTGTGTACGTCGCTGCAGTGCGGCTTTCGTGTTGATTGGCATTGGCCTGCGGTCGTGACTGCTGGCGGGACGCTGTCGCAGACGCAGCAGGTTCCGCCAGGTGACCGGCGGGTGCGGACACTCGAGCGTCAACATGTCACTAGCACGCCCTCTCAACATGCATCTGGGGCAACACGCATCGGTGAATCTTCTGATGGTACCTCGTGCATCCTTGCGGTGTGCAAGGTTTGATCTCCGCCGAGGCACGTGCATCCATCGCACGTAGAAAGCCTTTGATAAGCAGTTCATTTGTACCGCAGCCGATGGATGCGGACAGGGGCAAATGCCCAAAATAGTTCGTGAGACCAGTGGACGTTGGTCGTGTAATTAGGCGCCCCGAGGAGCATGTGGTGCTTGATACTTCTCCTGTTGATGAGCGGCGGCTTAGAGCACCAAGCAGCGGCGCATGCGGTGAGCGCCACGCTCGGTCCAGGTTGGGGCGACCCGCGTGCGCCCACCGAGACACGGCGCCAGCACGAAGCCTTGGAAAGTGCACGCGGCCAGCATCTGCATGTTGCAAATGCTACATATCATCATGCACAGCGCAGCAGGTGCCTTTGGGTTGCGTGTGGTCGCAGCGTCCGAGGGCGGCTGCCGTTTGCGCCAGCGCAACGTGCACCACTGCCGCCCGCCGCGCTGCTGGCCGCAGCCGCGCTCGCGGTCGTCCGCGCGGCCGCCGGCGCACTCGCGCGCCGTTCGCCGCGCGCCAGTTGTGGAAAACTGCCGCCCTTTTCCTTCTTCCGACTGCAGGCACGCCCGGCGACGAAGATTCCGGACCACCACGGGCCTGGCGTCCAGCAGGCACCTGCACGGCAGCTGCGCCAGCTCGGCTCCGGCGCTATCGGCCTGGCAGGCAGCCTCCTCAACGCCAGCCTCGCCCTCGGCGGCGGCGTAATCAGGGGCGGCGTGCAGCCGGCTGGCAACGGCAGCAGCGGTCGCAACAGCAGCGCATCCGACGGGGATGACGGCGGCGGTGCTGCCGAGGCAGGCAGCGACGCATCCGAGGGCGAGTCTGCGGCTGGGAGCAGCAGCGGCGCGGCCATCGGGCGCGGCGGCCTGACTGGGGTTGTTGAGGCCTTGCTGAATGGCTCGGCCGCAGCCGCCAACATGTTTGCCGCGAAGGCGCGCCAGTGGTCGATGGCGCACGGGGTGAGCGGCGGGCGTCAGGGCCGCGCCGCACGGCCCCTTGGGCGCGGCGCCCGTCGCCTGTCCTCCGCCGCCATGCGCTCTGCCTTGTTTGCGGATGAACAGATCTGGTGCAGCTGAACAAGAGAGAGGTTCTCCAAGCCTGCTGCGCCGTCTGCTGCCGACACTCCCTAGCGCAATGGCTCTCCCTCGACTGCCGCCGCCTCCCTGACCGTCCCTTGTCAATACTCCACGCCTGCAGGATCCCATCCCGGACGACCAGAAAGTTGCTTACCAATACGCACCCGTCCCTACAGTTGCCAAACCTACCAGCAGCGATGCCACGGCCGCCGCCGCCCCTGCCGCGTCCGGCTCGGATGAGGCGCAGGCCGGCTCAGACGCGGCGAGCGCAAAGCAGCCCGCCAGCGCCACCGCGGCGGCGCCCGCGTCGCCCTTCGCCGCGCGCGCGCAGCAGGCGGCGCCGCCGGCGCCGCCTCTGCCGCCGGCGTTCACCGCCAACGGCAGCCTGACGCCCGCGATGGCCATGGCGGCGCAGGGCGCGCAGCAGCAGCCGGCCATGTCGGGCTGGGTGGTGTGCAGCTGGCGGCTGTCAAACATCACTGACTACGACAAAATGGCGGAGCAGTGGAACGCGGCGCCCGTCAGGTGAGGACGCTGACTCAGCGCAAGGCACGCGGGCGCGACCGGAGCGCCGTGAGCGAGAGGAGCTCCCTTGCATGCGTCCTTGCTGCCGAGGCGCGGCTTGCGACCGTGCCGTGGACCCGGCCAACTTGGTGCTCTAACGTGCGTCCTCGTCCCCTGCGCCTGCCACCCCGCGCCCCTCGCTCTGCGCAGCGCCATGATTACGAAGGAGGCACAGCTGCAGCCGCAGCAGGTGGAGGTGCTCACGACGGCCAACGTCAGCCTGGGGCTGCAGTTCACGGGGGTGTCCTTTGGCGCCGACGCTGGGAAGACCGTCAGAGCCCTCAAGGCGGCGTTCGCTGACCTGGCGCTCGGCTTTGACCCCGAGATGATCCAGGTGTCCCCGACACAGGGCGACGACGACGGCGACGAGAGCGGCGGCGGCAGCGGCAACGTGACGGCAGGCGGCGTCCCCGCCGCGCTGCGGCAGGGAGCGCAGGGCGAGGTGCTCGTGCCAGACGCGCTCATGGCGAGTGTCGGCAGCGCCGTCGCCCCCGGCGGCGGCCGCCGCCTGCTCGCGCCGCGGCGCGCGCGGTGGCTGCTGCAGGCGGCGCCGGCGGCGGCTGGGGCCGCGCAGCAGTGGGGCAGCGACGCGTTTGCGTCGTACACGAGCCTGTCCCCCAGCAGTGTGCGCATGCTGATCAAGGCCCTCGAGCTCAACTGCGGGGAGCTGGCGCCCGGGGACCCGCTGCCAAGTGAGGGGGCGGCGCCAGCGCGGTCGCAGGCGCGACCGGTCGGGCCGTGGGGCTTGTTCCTCCGGTGAAGCGCACTCGGCCCTCTTGTCAGCTGCAGCCCTTGGCGCCGGCCACGCGGGGTCTGGGGACCGGAACTCAATATATCACCCCTCTCGCGACGGCGTTGCCAAAACCTAGTGCCTCACGCCCTCCAGCATCCACCCCTGGCCCTCACCTCGCCGCCACCCTGTCGCCACCCTGCCGCCACCCCACCCTCCCACTCCCCGCCGCCCCACCCTTGCTCTGCTCTCACCCCACCGCCACCCAACCACCACCGCCACCTGGGCCTGCACCCTGAAAAGGCAACTGCTCGTCCGTCTTCCGCTACAACCTCGGGAAGGCCGGCGTGCCCTTGGACGTGGAGGGCTTCCACGTGACCCTCATCCACAACCAGTCGGTCACCGTCAACGTGCACCTCGCGGTCGGCCTCACCAAGGGCCAGGTGCGCACGCGCGGCCCTCGGGTCGCGCCTTGGAGCAAGGGGGGACGCCTGTGCCCTGCGGCTGGCCCCTCGGCGCCCTTGCGACAAGAGCGGCAGGGGGCGCCGTCCAAATTCGTTGCGCTCATCCCGCAGTGCACGCCACCTCCTCTTTCGTTTCTCATTTTGAAGGTTAGCAAAGCCCGATGCGCGCCGACAGCGCCGCGGCCCACCTGTTCTACCCCTCCCGCCCCCAAACCAGGTTGCCGGCACCACTGACGAGCGCCTGGTCGGCTGGCTGGGCGACCCCAGCAACTGGCGCTCCCTGCTGACCGCGGCCGGCCTGGAGGGCGGGCCGGACGCCTCGTGGCTGCAGCGGCCGGTGGTGATCATCACGGACCCCTCGGCCATTCAGTCAGCGCAGCGCGTAAACGTGGCGCTGGCCGTCGGCCTGGCGGTGCCTCTGGGCCTCTGCGTGGCAGCGCTGACCGCCGCGCTGGCGGCGCTGATGCTGCGCAACCGGCGCGGCGCGGGCGCGGGCGCGGTTGCGGGCGCCAGCGCCGCAGCGGCGGCTGGCGGCGGCGGCGGCGACGGGCAGCAGGTGGGGCCGCTGGCGGGGCAGGCGGGGCGGGGCAGGCGGGGCGGGGCCGGGCGCAGGGCTTCCCTCGTTCCCTCACAGCAGCCGCGCCTGTGCCCGGGTGCTCAGCGCGCGACAGCCGACTAATCCAGCCCCCTCCTCCCATGCTGTCACGTGATCCGCGCGCCCGTCCCGCCCGTTCTCCAAACTACTGCAATACACCACCCCTAAAATCCTGGCCCCACGCTTCGCCCCGCTCGCCTCGCTCCCCTTTGCGCTGCCGCAGCGCACCAAGGTCGTGTCGGCCCTCGCGACCCGCGCCGGCGGCGCGCCGCCCGCCAAGCGCCGCTACCTCGCGCCCGCGCTGCCCGTCTCCGTCGCGGGCGTCCAGCCCAGCATCGAGGAGCTCGCGGCCGCAAACCTCCGCGGCGCCGGCTCTGCAGCTGGCGGCACCTCCGCGTCGGCATCCGCTTCGGCGCCCGCGTCGGCGGGCAGCTCGGGCGCGCTCCTGGCCGATGCCCCGGCGCGCGGGCTGCCGGACGGTTTTGCTGGCGCCGCGCTGGGCGTGCCTGACGCGGCGGGCGACCTGCGGCCGCGGCTGCAGTCGCTGGGGGACTCGGTGACGTCAGCGGTGAGGTTTGAGCTGGAGGAGCACGGCAGCGGGGTGCAGGAGGGCGAGAATGAGGGCGCTGACGAGGCGGGCGCTGACGTGGCGGACGACACAGTTGGCGCCCGAGAGCAGCGGCGGCAGCTGCAGCAGCAGCAGCACGCGGGCGCGGGCGCGGCGCCGGCGCTGCTCGCGCGGCACGACAGCGGCGGCGACGACGGTTCCGCCCTGATGAGCCGCCGCACGACCGCGAGCGGCAGCGGCAGCCTCGGCGGCGCGAGTAGCGGCTCGCTGATCGGCCGGGCGCGGCTCGAGTCGGTGGACGGGCCGCGGCGGGGGTCGCAGCTGGGCGCAGACCCGTGGCCGGGGCCCGTGGAGCCGGC
>NW_014011499.1:0-1806 GCF_000611645.1 Monoraphidium neglectum
GCCTCGGCCTGGGGCGGTGTGAACGCGGGCACGCCGCGTGCGGCGGCGGCGGCCAGGAGCTCCGCCATCCTGGCCACCGTCGAGTCTGGGCCAACGCCGGCGCTGCCCCTTGCGCGCGCCGAGACAAACGCGGATAGGATGCGCGCCGCGTCCGCCGGCGACGACACGACCTCGGTCTCCTTGGCGATGCCGTCCGCCACTTCAGCGAGCAGCTGCCCGTCGGCTCCCCCAAGCGCCTCCAGCCCCTCAAGCAGCAGCCCCAGCTCCAGGGGCCCAAAGGCCTCCAGCTGGCGCCGCGCGGCGGACGAGATGGTCGCGCGCAGCTGCTCAGCGGCTTCCGGGGGCAGGGTCTGGGACTGAAGGCCCCAAGCGATGACTGCCAGGTGCGCAGGGAGGCACGACCCCGCCTGGTGCAGGACTACCTGCGGTGATAGGCATGAGCCGAGCAGCATTGGAACAGCAGGTGTTTATGTTTGAGGAGCACGGGTGAGGCTTATCGTCCATATGGGCTGCGGGGGAGCCGCTGCCGCGCGCGCTCTGGGGCTGTTGAGGCGGCGCGGCGGCCTGGGCGGGCGCTGGCGCGCGGGCGAGCTGGCGATTGTCGCCGCCGGACGGCGCCGGGCGCGTTCGCCCTGGCTCCTGCATTCGACACACAGCGGCGTGCCCGCACGCCCGTGCGCGTGTGCACCTCCCATTCCCCGACCTATCCGGACAGCTGCACGACCCTAGCGCGCCCCCCCGCGCGCGCGCGCGCACCTCCGCCGCCGCCGCCGCGAGCGCGTCGTGGCGCACGTGCTGCACCTGCAGCGTCCTCAGCGCCGCCGCCGCGCTCCAGGGACGCAGGTACAGCTTCTCCTCAGCTACCCTGTCCGCCAGCAGCCGGAGGGTCCCCGGGTCCTTGTACCCCAGCCGCCCAAAGCCCCACATAATCAACGCGAGGTTGGAGGCAGCCACCGGCCGCCCCGCCGCCACCGCGCCGCGCGCGAGCTTTGCTACCGCCGCCTGCGCCGCCGGCGCGCGCAGCCGCAGCCGCGCGAGGCCGTGGAGCAGCTGCGCCGCGTCCGTCAGGCGCCCCCCCTGGTGCAGCTTCCGGTGGTTGCCGCGCGCCAGCTCAGCGAGCAGGCGCCGCGCGAGCGCGCGGCCGGGGCCGGCCTCGTCGCGGCCGCCGGTCAGCTTGTGGCACTTCCCGAGGGACCAGATCATGTTGGAGATCTGGCGGACCTGCATGCGCTCTGTCTGGGCCGTGGCCATCTCCTGAGAGGCGGCGGGACGGCGGGCGGGCGGCGGCGGCGGCGGCGGCGCGGCGTTGGCTTGGGCGGCGGACAAGGGGCGTGAGGGCGCTGCCCTGTGCGCAGCTTGAGCCGCGAGACACCTGGTTGTGGGTGCCGGGCGCAGCCGCAACCGCAGGACGGCGCCGGCGCGGCCGCGATCCGCCGACGCGCCCGCTGGCCCGACGCAGCTTACTTGGGCGGGCCCGTGCCCCGGGCCGCAGCTGCCTGAGCGTCGCGGTGGCGAGAGCTTAAATGTGAGCTTACAATCACTCGCAGACGCTCGTACACAAACACAGCGCATACACACACACACACACACACACGCGCGCATACACACACACACACACATTCTCTCCCACTCTCGCCCACAATCCCTCACACGCACCTGCAGCCGCGTCAGAATCTGCTCTGGCTGCTCCCTCCTGCCGGGCTCCAGCCCAGACCCGCGCTCCACCGCGTCCCCCAGCAGCCGCGGCACCACCGCCAGCGCCGCAGACACGTGAACAGCGTCAAACCTGCGGGTTTTATTGAACGG
>NW_014011499.1:2381-4198 GCF_000611645.1 Monoraphidium neglectum
CCCTCCAACTCCCCGGGTGCCGCCCAGTGCGGCGGGCGGCGCGGGCGCGGCCGCCGCGCCCTTCGCTGCTCCGTGGGTGCTCCCACCGCGCTTCCTGAAAATCAGCGGGTACGGCCCGCGGAAGACGGGCGGACAGGTTTGCGGTGCACCGCACTCACTTGTCCCCGTAATCCTTGATCAGAGCGTCGAGCTGGTTGAGGCGCTTTGCCGTCGCGATGTGCTGCAGCAGCTGGACGTAGTTTGTGGGGGGCGTGCGGTAGGCATCGCTGACGTGGGCGTGGCGCGCATACGGGCGGACCTGCAGAGGGGTTTTGTTTTGGGGGTGGGGGTGAAGGGATTTTCTGCTGGTGATTGGTCGGGTTTAGAGGGGCGCGGCTGCAAATGAGCACTCGCCACTGGAGGACGGGCTGGCAGCGGCCTGCTGCACGGCGCATGCTCACCTGCTGCTGATGTAATGCTGCCGTGATGGCCGGCCCGCACGCGGCCCGCCATCCAGGAGCTGCTCCCGCTGCCGCCGCCGCGGCGTCCGCTGCTGCTGCAGCTGCTGCTGCTGATGTGCCCGCTGCGCCGCCAAGCAACCTGTGCGGTGCACCATGTCGGCGCCAATGTGAGTGGCGGCCTGCGAGTTCATTATTACAACGTTGCAGCGAATTTCTGTTGCATTGTGTCTGCTCACCAGCATGGCCACGTTGCCTGCAGTGCTGCGCCAGTGCCACCTGCGGGAGATCCGACAGCAAGCGTCAGTAACCATCGCGGTATGCTGCGCCATGGATTTGTCACGCATCATCTTACTCTGAGTGCCTCTTAGGGCTGCCAGAAGGTGGGCCATACCGCTCTCAGATCATAAGTGGCCCACAGCTGCCCTACAAGCTGGTCTGAAGCACAAAACAAACAGCTACGTCAAAGTAATCGGCTTTCGGGACTGAATGCGCTAGACACCTGTGCCCACATGAAGGAGAACATCACTCACAGGAGGTTTCAGCTGCTCAGCTCCGCTCTGTTGCGGCCGCAGTTCTCGACATTGCAACCCCGTACTGGGACTTGCCCACTGTAAAATGATCCAGAGTGTTGGCACAACGTGCACTTGACTAATGGCAGTCCAGGCAAGGCACATCCATCATGGGCTGTAATGCTGCGGAAGGGGACACAGGTACCCTAAATTGTCATGAACGGGAGCAGCACGCGGGGAAGCGCATTTACATACATGCGTGCATGTGTGCATGCATGCGGCATGCAGCACGGCTTGATGCGTTCTTCTCTCTGCAGCGCCGGGGCGCCGGGGGCCTGGGTCCTGGGGTAGGGGTTATCCGGCCTTCCTATGGGCGGGTTCTAGGTGCGCTCAATGCGATGCACAGCCGGCGTGATAAATAAAAACGGGGGCGGCTAGGGACCTCTCCAAACCCTGACTGACACGCTGCGTCGTGGTCGCCCGCAAGGCGTTTTCAGCCCCGCGCGCGTACACCTGAAGGTTTGGCATTGCGAAGACGTTTTCGAGCGAGGGGGTGGCGCGGGTGCGAAGCTGCACGGAAGGCGGCGGGTCGGCTGCTTGGCCTCACCATAAGGGTGGAACGCCGCGCAAAGTTTGTGAAGCAAGTGTGCTGCGTCGCCCGCAAGGGGAGGGGATTCAAAGGCGCCTGCTGCAGCCATCCTGCTGCTCCCATCCGCCTGCACACACACAGCAGCAGCGGCAGCGGCAGCGGCAGGTGCAGCGGCAGCGGCAGCGACAGCAGCAGCAGCAGCAGCAGCAGCAGCAGCAGCAGCAGCAGCAGCAGCAGCAGCAGCAGCAGCAGCAGCAGCAGCAGCAGCAGCAGCAGCAG
>NW_014011499.1:4951-10680 GCF_000611645.1 Monoraphidium neglectum
GCGGCAGGTGCAGCGGCAGCGGCAGCGACAGCAGCAGCAGCAGCAGCAGCAGCAGCAGCAGCAGCAGCAGCAGCAGCAGCAGCAGCAGCAGCAGCAGCAGCAGCAGCAGCAGCAGCAGCAGCAGCAGCAGCAGCAGCACGGCCTCATCATTCAAGTCGGCACAAGCGGACTTCCCCCATGGCAATAATAAATGATTATGGGAACTTCAAAACACAAACAGCGTCGGCCAGCACCTGCGGCCGCCGCCCCGCGCGTTGAGCGGCTGGGCGGCGGCTGCACGCCACGCCGCGCCGCTGTGCGCGCGCCTTATGCCTTGGCGCAGCCGGACCGCCACCTGTCGTACGCTTCCTTGCCCTCGTCCCCCTCGAGCCGCCGCACCCACTCATGCGTGTACATGCACGCCCGCGCCGCGACGCCGGCCCTGCACATGTCGCCGAACTTGGGGCACGCCCCTGAATTGGCGTACTCTAGGTAGTCCGCTGGCTTTGGGCCGTGGAAGTGCACTATGGCTACGTCTGACATGCGGGTCGGCTCCGCCGCGTGGTAGGGCTTCGCGTTGAACTTGGAGGGCAGGCGCCACGCACGGACGTCGGCTTCGTAGTACTGGTTGTATGCGCCCTGGGGCGGATGGGGGCAGTTGGTGGTGGTTGGCAGCGCGGCCAGGTGAGATGCTGGAGATTGCAATGTTGACATCTTCAGGTTGTGTGCGCTGACTTTCTTTCTCTCACGCGCATATGAGTGGCGCGAAGGCATGTGCGGTGGCTAGTCATGCGACCCCTGTGAAACCCGGTGGCGGCACGCCATTGGGGCCCGAACAACACACATGCACTGTGCTCAAGCCCCACAGCCGCCGCCATCAACCCCACACAAACGCCGCACACACACGCGCGCCCGCCCAGCGCCCAACCTCATGTGCTTGTTGCGCCCAATCACCCCGCACCCGCGCCCCACCTGGTCGCCCGGCCCAAAGCCAGGGAAGGTGAGGCCGTACTTGTTGGATAGGATGAACTCTAGGAACGGCTTGTAGCTCTCCCTCAGCGCCGGCAGGTTCGCCAGCATGATGCCCGCGTTGTACGGGAACATGTCCACCATCTCGGGTCCCATGCCCACCGCGCGCGGCAGCGGTAGCGGGAACTCGTGGAAGCTGAAGGGGCGGCGGAATAGGATGTCGGTGTCCGTGAACAGCACGTACGTGAACTGGTCGATCCAGTCTACCAGAGGCAAGTCTATCCGCTGCCACGTGCCGACGATGGAGTCTTCAGATGCGAACAGGTGGCTCTGCGCCAGGTTGTCGGCCGCCTTGCCGCGCGCGAGCGCGACGAGCGCGGTGCGCCACGCGGGGTCGTGCGGGATGACGCGCACGCCGCGCACGCGCATCCACGCGACGATCGGCGCCCCGGCGTCGCCGGCAAAGATGCAGTGCGGTGTGATGCCCCCGGCCTTGGCCGCCGAGTTGACGGCCGCCTTGAGCATGGGCTCGTAGCCCGCGCTCCAGGAGTTGAATGTGAAGACCCACGGTGTCGAGAACAGCGGCAGTACCTGCACCAGCGGGACGTCGCCGCCGTTGTAGTAGCCCGCCCACGCGCCCGCGTGGCGCCGCTGCAGGATCGCGAGCGCGGAGAACGTGGACACCGAGTTGCCGAGGTAGCGGGCCGCCCGCATTGCGACCTCGTATTCCACGAGCGCCCGCAGCTCCCGCGGCAGGCCCTCGTCCGCCTGCGCCTTGACGTACTTGTAGCCCGCGCCCCCGATCGCGCCCAGGACCGCGGACACGATCTGCTCATCCGCACCCGCCCAGTGGGCGGCGACGTACACGGGCACGTCTGTTTTGAAGCCCATGCTGCGCATGGCCTTGTGTACGTCCAGGGTGTTGTTGAAGCAGTTGTCGCGGACGATGCCGTCGACAGAGGTGAGGGCCGCCCACCTGCGCGGACGAGGGGTTTGGCGCATGGCGATTGCGGGACAGTAATCGTTAGAGCTGCTTGAGGGTTTCTTGATGCGTGTTTGATTGGTGCATGGGTTCAAAACTCTGCATGGTGCCTCGGCCAGCCAGGCCACCGGGGTATGTGAGCACAGTCCCCGCCCCTCTCAATGCTGCTGCTCAGGAAGGGGCTGGCTTTGGGGGACTGCTGTGCGCTGTACACATGACTGCATTTGTGTTCACATGGAACCTTCATGTGCTGCATGTGCATGCATGCAGCATCAGCATGCCTCTTGCACGCAGGGCACGCTCCATGCGACCGCATCCGCGCTCCTTGGCTCAAAAAGGGCAAAACCACAGTGCAGAGCCAGCGCCCTGCTTCCGTTGTTGCCCCTGCTAGCCGCACCCTCACTGCCTGCCCGCTCAGACCGCACCGCCTACCTCGCGCAGTGTGCTTGCCAGTCCTTCTCCAGCCGTATGTGCAGGAAATTGAACGGCGCGCCCTCCACGCCGCTCATAGCGCGCTTGATGTGCGGCTCCAACGCAGGCGCCGGCTTGAGCGCGTTCAGGACGCTCCAAACGAATTTCTGCTCCGCCAGGATCACGCCCGGAGAGAGCTTGAAAAGCGGGCAGTCAAGCGCCAGGTGCGGCACGCCGCGGTGCGGCGCAAAGTGGCGCGGGATGTCCGAGATCGGCCGCGCGCCGCCAAGGCCGATGTTGACCGCGCCAGTGTCGAAGCCGCGCGCGCCGCCCAGCGCAAACGCGCGCTGCGTGAGCGCGTGGACCCCAAAGGGCGCTATCGCCTCGCGCAGCGCGTCGGCGTCGTAAAAGGCCTCGAAAGCTGACGTAGTGGCCCTGTCGTCTGTGGCGAGCTTGGCCTGCTCTGTCAGCTGCGTGCCATCCAGGATCATCGTCGGCAGCACCGCCGCGCGGCCCAGCTGCTTGGCAATGACCAGCCCATAGATCAGCGCCAGCCGCTGGTTGGCAAAGCCGTTGCAGACCTGGAATGATACCGTGTGCGTGACGCCGTCAGGGAAGCCACTGTCTGCAGCGTCCGCGGTGGCGGGTGGCGTCACGGCAGCGACGGCGTCTGGCACCACAGCGCCCAGGATACGGTCCGTCGCTGACATACCCGCCGCCGCTGCTTCGCTGCTGCCAAGCATCTTAACGTCACAGGGCTGCCGCATTGTGGTGCTGAGCAGGGTGGCCAGCAGGGCGATGACCGAGATGGTCAAGGCCCACACGCTGGTCGCCAGGGCCGGCTGGTATGATGTTCGACGCTTTAACATCGTGATTTATGTAATACGGTCGACCTACGACAGCGGCGCTGGGCTGAGCCGTGGCCCGCGGCTGGCTGCAGCAATCGCTGCTGTTTTTTAGGGACACGGCATCGCCAAGAGCGCGCCTTATCCGTGCGTATGGTTTAATATGACGATCCAAGATAAATGCGTATAACGTGGGCCTGCACGCCTGCTCAACAGGGTAACACAGCGAAGTGACAAACGTGCTCGGCGGCACCTTCCCGCCAAACCGAACCAGGAGTTCTGTGTAAACGAAGAAACACGTGCGTGGCTAAATGGGCGCAGAAGGATGACATTATACTTTGTTGTGACGAAAGAAGCATCATCCAGTTTGGCGCCAAGCCACCGCACCCTGGGAGGGACAGCATGAGCAAGGCGTGTCGCCTTGCGACTCGCAATGGTGCAGTGCCGCTCACTATGTGCCTTTCATGTACACCCGCAACATCATCATGTTTGCGTCGCCGACTGGCCTCGGCCCTGATACAGTGCTGCTTGTAGACTGCAGCGCGGGCGCGGCAGAGCCCGTGGTGTCGTGCGCTCTGTCAGCGGCTGCTACAGGCGCGCCAAGGCTCCCAGTTGCTGGCGCCGTACCCCACTAAGAGGACGACAAGGGTATGTACAATGTGTTCAGGTTATTAAAAGGTGTGAGCTGAGCTCAATTTCAGCACTTCTCTTGATAGGTCAAAACTCATGCGTTCTTGGTATGCATTCTGTGCGGTGGGCGCTCAAGACACCTTGGGGCCCAAAAGGAGACATGCAAAGAAGGCGCAGGAAGCTCAAGGCAGGGCGACCACAAGATGCATCAACTGTGCAGGCGACTGGCGACCAACGCGCTCAGTCAATGCCGCACACGACCACTTTCCAGCACGCCGCCGCTGCAAACGCTAAAAAATGTCCACAGCCCGCTTCGAGCGACGGGCGGATCCGCTCGCGCTCCCATTATACCGCCGCACCGGCCGGCACCGCCGCCGCAGCTGAGGCCCCGGCCGCCGCTGCCGCGTCGGCGCCGCCCCCCGCCAGGGACTGCTGCAGGGACACGGGCACCTCATGCTTCAACTCCCTGCTCATGTTCTCTCGCACCGTAGTCATTGGGTCTGCGCCCTCTGCGAATGACAACGGTAGCGATGTTGAATGCGCGGGCTCCTCAAATCCGGCAATCCGGCACGCACGCCTTGGCAACGCAGGCACCCCATGCAGAGCCCCAGTGCACCATGCATCGCCTCGATTGCACCATCTTGTGTGACAACTGAAAACCCCCCTCCCAAACACACACGTACGCGCGCCTGCGCGCGCGTACACACACACGCGCGTGCGCACACGCACACGCACACGCGCACGCACGCACGCACACGCGCACGCACGCATGCACGCGCGCACACGCGCGCGCGCACGCGCACACACACACACACACACACACACAAACACACACACACACACACACGCACGCGGCCAGCGAGCGCGACGCAGGGGCACCTACCGTGCAGGACGCGGTAAATCCCCTCTATCGTGGCCAGGTCCAGCCCACTGCGCTGCGCCAGCTGGTAGGCTGAGCGGCTCGTCAGCACGCCCTCTGCGTGGGAGCCGCCCATGCTGGCGGTGATGTCAGCGAGCTTCTCGCCCTGGGGTTGAGGGGTTGACCAGGGTGATGGCTGATTTCGGGGATTTGATCTTGATCTTGTCAAGTCCAGGGAGCGGCGGTCATCATGAACCAGTTCACACCTTCAGCTGCACAGGTATCATGCGCTTGCAGGACGCGCGTTGACAATCGGTGACCCCAGACGGAGGCCCGCCCCCACCCAAAACGCGTGCAGGCACCCCTGCGGCGGCGCGCACCCGGCCGATCCGCAGGCCGACGGTGCGGTTGCGGGAGAGGTCGCCTGTGCAGGTGAGCACCAGATCTCCTATGCCGCCCAGGCCCAGCATGGTGAGGGGGTGGGCGCCCATGGCAGTGGCCATTGTGGTCACCTCGGCCAGGCCTGGGGAGAGTGCGCATGGGTGCGTGGTCGGGGTTTGTATGTATGTGTGTGTGTGAATGTGAGCGCGCGAGTGTCCATAAGTGTGAAAACATGTGAGTGTGTGCAAATGTGTGTGTGTGTGTGTGTGCGCGCGCAAGCGCAAGCCCGTGGCTGCACGCGCATGTGTCCGTGCATGCAGAAGAGCTTCACGCATGCGCTGCACGGACACCATTGGCTGCCTGCAGCACGGATGTCTGCACGGCACCGATGCCCGGAAGCCCCCTGGGCTGCATGGGGCACCCAAGCACCCACCGCGCGTGATGAGGGCGGCGCGCGCGTTGTGCCCGAGGTTGAGGCCGTCGCTGATGCCGCAGGCGATCGCCAGCACGTTCTTGAGCGCACCCCCAAGCTCCACGCCTGTCAAATCACGGCGAGGGAGGACGCGGGCCGGCGCGAGCGCGCGCACGCGCGGGTGGCACCGGGACAACGGCCGAGGGGAATGGCGGGCACACGTCAGGCGGCCGTAGCTGCGCAGGCGGGGCACCCCTGGGC
>NW_014011499.1:10864-11888 GCF_000611645.1 Monoraphidium neglectum
CCGCCTGTGTCAACAGGCGCTCGCCACGCCCCCCCCCCCCTGCGCTCGGCGGCGGGGTGGGGGTCTGGGGAGCTGCGCGCAACCCGCCCTCAGCATCGGCCCTGTCCACCCCAGACTGCAGCAGTCAGGGCGCACGCGCGCGAGATCCCTCACCTATGACGTCTGTGGTGCGGTAGCACCTGAAGAAGGGCGCGCTGAGCAGCTGCTGCACCTGCCCAGCCACCGCCTCGTCGCGCGCCGCCACGGTGACCATGGTGGGCTGGCCCCTGGCCACCTGGGGGGCGGCGGTGGGTTGGGGAGGGGGGTGTGTTGGCAGATGTACTTAGCTTCTATTGTCTGTGGGGGTTTGAGAGCAAAGAAGATATATCACAGATACAAACTAACTGCATCGACCTCAAAACTACATATACCATTCATCGGCCCTTGCACTAAATGCCTGCTGTCACTCAACAAACACACACGCGCATACAGTCACACACACACACAGTCACACACACACATTCTCACACTCACACACACACACACACACACACACACACACAATCCTCACGCGCGAGCACGCCCACAGCCGCGCCACGCGCGCGCATGCGCTCCCCGCACGCACCTCCTTGGCGAAGCTGGGTCCGCTCAGGAACGCCAGCCGCGCGTGCGCCGGCTGCGGCAGCACCCTGTGCAGCAGCTGCTCGACGGTTTCCAGGGTGCCGTTCAAGATGCCCTTGCTGCAGGACACCAAGATGGCATCTGGCCTTAGCTTGTCTTTCACAGGGGCTGGAGATTCAGGGTGTTTGATTGTATGGGGGGCGAGCGACCGGGCGTGAGGACGCGAGAACGGCGAGTTGTCTGATATGCACAGTGTTCGGGCGTTGTGCTGAAAGGGAACTCCAGTGTCGGGACGCGAGCCCCGCTGCGCGAGGGCGCTGTTGTGGCATCGGATTACCCTCGCAGTTCCCCTTGCGTGCACCCAGGGTCGAAGGGCGTTTCTCCCGCGGTCCCGGCGCCCCGGCGCCCCGCCGCCCCCATTCCC
>NW_014011498.1:0-10377 GCF_000611645.1 Monoraphidium neglectum
CTCCAGCAGCAGTAGCCTCTGCTGTCGCTGCTTGAGCCGCTGCCAGATGGTGCTGCTGATGCATGCGTTCACGCCAAAACATATGTGCAAACCCAGGCGCACGATCTCGAGGAGCGCACGCGGCAGCTGCAGCGGCAGGACACTCGCGGCAGCCCCTCGCCCGGCGCTGCCGGCGAGAACAGCGAGAGCAGCAACGCCACCGCGACCGCTACAGACACCAAGCGGGCGGCGGGGCGTCCGGCAGCGTGGCCGGCGGCGCGGGCAAACCCATATGCGGATGCGGAGCTTCAGCCGGCACAAGTCAATGGCTTCACCCTGCAGAAGAGCTTCAAGGTGGGCGGGCTGCTTGTTAGCAGTGTGCCGCGCAGTGCAGGCATATCATGCTGTGCTGTGCTGTGCTGTGCTGTGCTGTGCTGTGCTGTGCTGTGCTGTGCTGTGCTGTGCTGTGCTGTCCTGTGCTGTGCTGTGCTGTGGCAATGAGCGTGCCGTTCTTGCAATGCACGAGAGTCCGTCAATGTAAACGCATGAGGTGCTGAGCGCTTGTATCTCCACCTGCAGCTGTACTGCTGACTGTGCCCCGGCTGCATTGATAAGGCCGGACGCCCCCCATCCAACCTCCCGTGCACCCCTCAGGGCCACCTCATGTCTGTGGCCAACGTGGCCCTCCACCCGACAAAGCCCATCCTGGTCACTGCCTCTGACGACAAGACCTGGAAGATGTGGCACCTGCCTGGTAAGGGGGGCAGGCTGTTGGCAAGCAGCAACGGAGCTTGTCTGCAGGGTGGCTCAAGCTGCTCCGCTTGGTGCGCAAGGGGCATCTGATTCAAGCAGTGCAGTGTGGCCATACGTTGTCCTGACTGCCCCATCGGGCCCAACTACCCTCGCCCCTCACACGCGGATGCAACCCTTGTCCCCCAGGCGGCGACCTCATCATGTGTGGGGAGGGCCACAAGGATTGGGTGGCGGGCATCGACTTCCACCCCACGCGATCAGGGCTGGCCTCGGGGTCAGGGGACGCCAGCGTCAAGCTCTGGAGCTTCGAGAAGCAGCGGTGCGCGCAGGCGTGCGTGTGCGTGTGCGTTCACACACTTTGTGTGTGTTCGTGTGTGTGTTTGTGTGTGTGTGTGTGTGCGTGTGTGTGTGTGCGTGTGTGTGTGTGTGTATGTGCGCGCTCGCACGCGCGCGTGCATGCACACACGTGCCGGGGCTTGTCTGCTGTCGGGGCGGGATCCCCACGACGAAGTCAGTTGCGCAGTTGTGCGGCGCACTTTCCCACAAGGTACTCGCCGTCCCATCTGAAGTCTGCTCGCGCCCTTGCGCGTCACCCGCAACACAACAAAGGTGTGTCGCCACGCTGACCGAGCACAAGCAGGCTGTATGGTGTGTGCGGTACCATGACGCAGGGGACTGGCTGGCCAGCTGCAGCCTCGACCACAGCGTCAGGTGGGCCGGCCTGGGGCAAACCAACTATCTGCACGGGCGCGGGCGCTGGTTTGAGCATCCGCAGCGTCACGCAACAACATGCCTGGAAAGTTGTGATGGTATTTTGGGATTTTGCAGCTAGTTCGCTGGGTCAACTTGGGGTGGTTGAACGCCATGTTGTGGTCAGTCGCCCCGCTTCCATCTGGGACCCACCCTGCAGGCGGCGCAGCCGGTGCAGCAGCGGATGCCCTCAACCAGCCAGCTCTGGCGCCACTAATGGCCCACCACTTTTGCGCCCTTTGCGCCCTGATGCATCCCCAAACAGGCTGTGGGACGTGGGCGCGGGCCGCTGCCGGCAGGTGCTGCGGGGCCACGTGGACAGCGTCAACGACTGCGCCTGGCAGCCCTACGGCGCCGCCATCACCACGGGTGCGGCGCGGCGGTCGCACATGGCCCGCTTAATTGCAGCTAGGCACAGGGCAATACATTCGTGCTGGCCTTGCGGGGGGTTCCTGGCACACAACGCCCAGACACACCCATTGTCCTGCATGCCTTCGCTGCACAGCTGCGCACCATCGCGCATCTTCCCCGTGTCGAGCAACTGATTCGGGCGGATCATAACACACCCGGAATTACAGCCCCGCGTGCTGCTCACCGCCCCCGCCCGCCTCTTACCCATGCCGCCGCCAGCGTCGTCGGACAAGACCGTGTCCACGTGGGACCCCCGCAGCGGACTCAGCGTGCAGACCTACTACGGCCACCGCAACAGCGTCACGGGCGTCGCCTACACGATGGCGGGCGGCACCATCGCCTCGACAGACGCGGGTGCGCGGCTCGCGCTGCCAGCGGGGGGCCCATCACAGCACCACCTGGCCTGGGATTCTTCCCCGAGCAAGCCACTGCCCGCAGGACTTTTCTGCGTGCCCGGTGCAAAATCATGCGATGCAAGCAATTGCATTGTCATATAACCTCTTGTGACTGCTTTTCGGCCCCACCGAAGACGGCGTGATCAAGCTGTGGGACGTGCGCATGGTGGCCGAGATCACGTCCATCGCCAGCGGCAAGTACCCCGCAAACAAGGCGGCCTTCGACACCAGCGGCGCGGTGGGTGGCCCCCGGGCGCGCGCTTTCACCGACAGTTCCCTTTATTTGTGCTGTCAAAGGCGGGCGTCGACGGAAGGAGGCTCGATGACGGCAGAGGCCGTTGGTGGTCCCATGACAGTTTTCGCCGCTAACACCAGCAGGCTGCTTCTGTGAGCCGCCTGAGCTGCACAGTGCATGTGGCCCGGGGGAATGGTTCTGAAGCTTGAACAGAACCCCACGCCCAGTGCACGCTAGCAAAACCGGGATGAATTTTTCGATAAGGCCCCACACCCACTGCTGCCCACTCCCCTGCACACGCGTGCGCGCACACACACACACACACACACACACACACACACACACACACACACACACACACACGCACACACACACAAACACACACACGCACACACACACAACCACTCATCACCACCCCATCCACAGGTCCTGGCTGTGGCCAGCGATGACGGCCGCGCCAAGCTGTACAACGCGGCCACAGGGGAGGCCCTCTGTGAGCTCGCGGGCCACGAGGACGCGGTGCAGGCGCTGGCCTTCGACAGGGGCGGCCAGTTCCTCGTGACGGCCTCCTCGGACTGCACGTTCAAGGTCTGGAGCGGATGAGCAGGGGGGGCTCGGACCGCCGGATGACGTCAGCGGCTGACTCATGGCGCGGGGCCTAGTTGCCGTCACCAGGTAGCTGGGGTGCAGGGCTGCACGCCGCTGGCGAATGTGGTGGCAGCTTGCGGCGTGTCATTCACGGGTGGAGCAGCCACGTGTTGCTTTTTGGGGGCCTGTCACGCTGCTATGAGGTGCCTTGCGTACTGTCCCCGCAGCTCAACAGCACAAGTGTAAGACATGTGTTTTGATTCCCTGGATTCCCCGACGGCTTCACACACCTGCAAGGCCTGTCAGGCAGCGAGAACCCTCACAAGTTTTAGGCGTCTGCAGTGTGGCAATTACCACACGAGATGAGACAAAAATTTGCATGTGCATGAGCCAGTTTGAGCCGACTCTAAACAATAATCAAGGACAAAAGCAACAGCAGAGTCACCAGCTGTGTCGTGGGGTGCCGTCTGAGTGCCATGCTCAGCGCACCAAAACTATCATGGCCGACACTTTGAACAAAGGGGGACATTGTTCAGTAAAACAACAAAGAGAATCAATGCCAACAAGCACAGTCAATGCCGTGCCTGCTTGTGCCAACGGCTACCTGTGAGCGCCTGCCCTCAAGCCCCGCAAAGGAAGGCGCCAAAAATCCATCAATCTTTCCGCATACTGGCGTCCCCTTGTGCCCCCGCCGCCTCCCCTCCGCCGCCGCCCAGCGCCGCAGCCTTGACATTCACCGTTTGGCCCAAACCGTGCCCGTTGGCCGCCGCCTGGTCGCCCTTGGCCGGCAGCGACTTGCTGTCCAGGCGCTGCTGCTTCCCGGGCACGGCGGTGTCCAACGCCTCCAAGTCGTCCCTGCCCTCCTCAATCGTGCTGCTTCGCAGCAGCCACCCCAAACTGCTCGCCGACCCCGCCGCCGCGCCGACGCCGCTGCCGCGCCCGGTCCCGCTGCCGCCGCTGGCCGCGCCCGCGATCGCCGCCGGGCCCGCCGCTGCGCTGAGGCTGCTGCCCGTGCGCCAGCGGAATTGCGAGAGGTCGAAGAACGCGCCGACGCGGCCGCGGCCGCCGGAGGACGGCGCGTCGGCGGGGCGGGGGCTGAAGTTTGCGGACTGCAGGCGCACCATGGGCCCGGCGTCGGCTGCGGCCGTGGGTATGCCTTGGAGGGCGCTGCTGGCGGCGGCCTTCTTAGGGAACAGGAAGCCTGTTTTGTTAGGGGGGCCGGTCGTGAGAGGGGTCGGGGTCGGGTGGGGAGGCGGCATGCGCGCGGCGGCGTTGAGTTGGGGCTTGGAGCGCAGGACCGGCTGCTGTGAGGTGGGCTGACGAAAGGGCGTTGAAGGCCCACATAGGCGGGGCAGCAGGCACGGGCGAGCCGTGCATCAGAGCCGGGCGACCGCTGGCGGCGGCCCCCATGTGGGAGGCTCACATAGGATGACGCAGATGACGTTCAGGGCAGCCCCCACGCCGTTGGGCATGGCGATGAACCAATCCTTGATGGCCAGGCCGCTGTGGGGGAGAAGCCGGGAAGGAGAGGGGCAGCTGGGGTCTGAAACGGGGCGTCAGCGTCAGGGCTGTGGGCCTCGCGCCAGGCGCCGTGGGTTCGGACAGCAGTTGCGGCCGCGGGGCGCATGGCAGCCGGGCGGCGCGTGGCGCGTCGCGGCGTGGTGGGGAGCCGAGCGGCGCGGCGCGGGGGCTCACTATGAGAACCAGAGGGCTCCGTTGACCACGTTCATGACGCTGGGGGGGGGGGCGGGGGCGGGAAAGGGTGCGGGAGCGGGTGCGCTGCGTGGGAGCATGACTTTGAGGTGCCTGCCCCTCAATTGCTTCATTACAAAAGGCTCGTCGACAAGGCGCAGGCTGCCAGTGACGTGGGCGGGTGCTGCAGGCTTGCGCGCGTGGGTTGCGCGTGACATCCGCGGTGCCTCACCTGAGCGGTGCGTTGAGGGACGAGCTGTCCCGCAGGCGCAGCACCTTCCAGATCGTGGTGAGGGGCGCCACGTAGTAGATCGCCAGCACGCCCACTGCGGTGCTGCCCCTATTGAGGGATGGACGGTGGAGAAATCGGCAGGTTGGCGCACACATATTGTGCGGTTTTAGGGTACCCTAAACCAGCCTTGTGTGCGCGAACATGTGCTGAGGTCCATAAACGCCACCCCACCCCCAGCCGCCCCTCTCTGCCAGGCGCGGCATCAACCCACAACGCGCAAGCGGGCACGTGAGGACGCCCCAGAGCCACGCTCACATGCGCGTACACACACGCCCCTCCGCCTCCGACCCCTTTCCCTGTTCCCCTCCGCCCTGCGTCGCGCACCACAGCGTCCGCGCGGCCTCCGGCCCGAGGGCGGCGCCCCAGTGTATGGCGCCCACCACCCAGTACAGCATCACGGTGGACAGCACTATCGCTGTGAGCGCGTCCTGCGCCGCGTCCTTTGAAAATTTGAAGCAGCTGAAAGTGTAGTACCACCCCATCAGCAGGCCAAACTGCGCGGGCGGACGCGCAAGGTGTGGGGCGGGATGGGATGGGTGGGCGGACGGGGCCGCGCACGCGACAGCGGCGAGGCTGGTCGCAGCTGCAAATCTCCGCGGCGATGGCGCACTCAATTCAACCAGGAGGCAAATCCCCGTGGTTGGAGCGCAGTCGCCTGCAGTCTTTGGCGCAGCGCGAAACACCCGTACACCAGCAGCCGCGTGCGTCACCCTGTAGCTGCAAACGGCAGCCCCCATCCCACAACCCAGAATACAACTCGCAGCCTCCCACCTGGTTTGGGACGTAGACCCACCAGTCGCGGATCAAAAAGGCATAGAACAGCCACGCCATGCAGTTGGTGCCCCTGCAGAGCGCAAACACGCGGCAGCGGGGGCCAAATGCTGATGGGGCCGTCGCATGGCGGTGCACCCGACAGCAGCTGGCACGCTGCACTGCAGAACAGCCACGCGACACCCCGCGTGGCTTTGCCCCCGCCGCCTTCCCGACCATCACTCACATGGCCGCAAAGGGCAGCGCGTTCGTCTCCCCTATATACCGCCGCCGCCTGACCTCCAGCACCGCCAGCAGGGGCGCCCTGCGGTGCGGAAGCAGAGAATGACAACTGCTAAGGCACTGTTGGTGCGGCATGCGCCCACTCGCCAGCCCAGAGGTGCCACGTCGTGTCACGACCTGAGGTTGTCAGATTGCGCCCCTACGGAACCCTACAGATGGGCAATCTTGCGCGTTGGCCGGTATCAAAAGTCGTCTTTATCTGCCAAGACCAAACGGGGGTCAACATTGAGTGAGGCTGCGGCTAGGGGGCATTTGCCGGAGCGCACCCGAACATGAATAATGCGATGGTGCCGCCGGCCGCGGGACAGACATATCGCAGGACGATGTCGCCCGCAGAGAGCCCCATGGCTGCCGGCGTGCCGACGCCCTGCAGGGCGGGCCACGCGCCCGCAGGGGGTGGCGCGCGCAGGGGCGGGTGCATGGATTGTGTGGTGCGTTCCACGGCTGTGAGCGGCGGCAGGCGACGGTCGCACGCAGGTGCGGGGGCTGGCCCAGCTGCAAGGGCGATGCCGTAAATTCAACGATCAACATGCGTGGGGGTTGGGCAGCAATCGGCTGCTGCGCCTGTGCACACTGGCACTGGCCGCCTGTGCGCGTGGTGCGCTTGGCGGGTGCCGCTTTTTACCTGGTGTCGCGCCGCTGCGGTGGATGTCCCAGGATACGGGAGATGACGATGAAGAAGTTAATAGTTTATATAGCTGCTGTTTGCAATGCCGCGGCACGAACGCACTCCTCCGCCAGCCGAGGAGGACACAGTTCACGCCGCGGGTGCGATTCGGCGCAGGGCAGAGAAATTGCGGGTATCAAATTAGAATCACTTGACTAGTGGATGGCGAAGTGTATGCAGGCGTTGTCCTTTTGGCCGCCGCACAGTATCAGGCGTGTTCCCACTGCTGCCGCGCTCTGCCAGGCGAAGCATCCCAGCGCCACATGGAATGGATGGTGCGGTCGTCTTGAAGCAGCGATCCGTCAGGTTGAACTGGCTGCTGGGCTCCCTGCGTATAAACGTGCCCCAATCAGTCCCTGCAAGTCGCGCGGCAGCCAGTGGACCCATGGCACACGAACTTGTGAGTAGCCCTGGTTGCATTGAAGCGGTGATTACAGCAGGCCACCGCGCCCTCCTCCTCTCCTCTTCAAGTCTCAAACAGCGCAAGGACGCGCGCAGCTCTCTCGCATAACCGCCGCGCTGCACTTGCAAAACGCTGAGCTCAGGGAACAAAAGTTAAGTGCAGGGTCGCATGGCTGCGCCTGCACAACAGCTGTGCTGGACGGCACTATCTATGCGCGTTTCGAGCCCGCTGCATGAGTTCCACACAAGCTGCTCGCAAATGCACGGCCACTGCCAAATATGCATCTGCCGCGGCAACGGCCGCAGCTGCCGGAACAGCCGGGCGCCGCTGCACCACCTGGCGGCAGGAAGACGCCGCGCCCACGCCCTTGCGGGCGCGTGCGTCCCCCCGCGCACGCACCAACCCTCCGCCGCCGCCGCCGGCCCCCCTCCGCCGCCATAGCCGCCCGGCCGCCGCTGATCGGTCGCTCGCGCTGCCCCGGGGCGGCGCGCTCAGATCTTCACGCCCTCGGGCAGCACGCGGCGCAGCACCTCGGTGCTGATCTTCTCGGCCTGCGCGTCGAGGCTGGCCAGCAGCGCCTCGGACTCCTTCTCCATGGCCGCGATCGCACTCTCGGTCTCCTTGGTGATCTTGGCCTTGGCCTCGTTGTACAGCTTGTCCAGCTCGGCCTGCTTGGCGTTCTTCTGCTTCAGCACCAGGGCAGAGACCTCGCCGCGCGCGGCGCGGACGAGCTCCTCAGCCTCCTTGGTGAGCTGCGCCAGCTCCTCGGCGTTGCCCTTGACGTCGGTCAGCTGGCTGCGCAGGGTCGCGTCACGCTCGTCCAGCACCTTGCCGACGGGGCCAAACCAGGTCTTGTCCAGGAAGACCATCTGATCGTGGTGGTGGATGGAGGAGGATGGAGGAGGAGCAGGAGGGGGGGGGGGGGGGGGAGGGCGGACTGGTGCATCAGGGCGGCGACGCCGGATGCTGCCGCAGCAGCACCCGGCGGCGCAAGTGCGTCGCCCCCGCCCTGCGCCAGACGTGCAACCAGGCCTGCCAATGCCACGATACCGCAGTCATACTGCCAATGTGCGGCCCGAGATGGAGAGTGCGGCAGCCTCGAGACAGCATCGAGACCCGGAGCATCGCGTCCGTCCTCCTCTCACCAGCAGCAGGATCTCGCCGGCCATGATCGGCAGCGTCAGGTTGAAGTCGAACAGCTTTCCGGCCTCGGCGAACGCAGGGGCGGCAGCAATCAGCTGCACCCCCGCCGCGGTCATGGCAGCCTTGGCCAGCTGGGCGCGGCTCTGCTGCTGCTGCTGGGCCGAAGCACGCACCACCATGCGCACAGCGCGGGTGGGGGTGCGCACGGCAGCGCGCTGCGTGGCACCGAACGCCTTGGAGCGCAGAGAGAGCGCCATGGTGGCTATGGGAATAAAAGGGGGTGGTGGCGTGGGCGTAAGGTGACACACGCACGCCCAATGCGGGTATACATCGAAACGCAATGCAGTCCCCGACGATTCAACGGCGCTTCGCCCTTCTCCTCTGCGAAGTGGATGAACAGCCAAGAAGTCGAAGGATTGCATTTTTAGCAGCAATTTTGCATTGCCTGCATTGCGACAGTGGGCCATGGTGGGCTGCGCTCGGCTCACAGGTCAGCGGCATGTGCCACCGCCAGCTCCCAATCAGGGCCGTTCGAATGTGGTGAGCCGTATTGCGGAAGCTAAGGGCTATGCAAGGCAGCAGTGGCTGGTGCTGCTGCCATGATGGTGCAACCACAAGCCCGGAGACTGCAGGTCAAAGTGAGGTGGTCAACAATGGGAACGCAGTCAACTGGGAGTTTCCAGCATGCTCCACCTCGGCCATAGACCTCCCCGCTGCATCAAGGCCCATGTCTGCGCAAATGATTCAATTGCTGCTGCTGCTGCTGCTGCTGCTGCTGCTGCTGCTGCTGCTGCTGTTCCTGCTGCACAATGCGCGCAGATGTTCAGCACCAGCACTTGGCGGCGACACAGCTGTGATCACACATTTACACGTAGTGTTTATCTGTTAGCAGCCAGGCTCAATATTGAAAGGAACGGAGGCCGCTGTTAGAACCGAGTGCATAAGGACAAGCGGGTGCGTGGTGCGGGCTGCATGTTGCAGCAACCCAGCTCAACATGAGCGGCAAGGCGCGTGTACACAATGTGCAACATCAAAAACACTGCGTCGTCCTATGCTAGGATGCAGGCAAAGCAAGCGCCTTGACCCTGCCAAACCTGCCCGTGGCAACGTCCCCCAAAGGGAGCGGCACCGCGCGGCCGCCCCATCAGGGCCTCCACTGCTCCTCGCGCTCCCGCCGCCGCAGCAGCTCGTCGAACGCCCGCAGCTCCCTATCCGCCTCGCGCGCGGCGCGCGCGGCCTCGGCCTTCGCCTCCCGCTCGGCGGCCTCCGCAGCGTCCAGCCAGTCCTCACTGGCGCTGCGCTGCTGCCGCTGCTGCTGCTGCTGCTGCTGCCCGGCCGTCGTCTGGGCCGCCAGGCCCATGAGCGTGCTGATGCCGCCCCAGCCCAGGAGCAAGCCGCCGCCAACCGCCAGCTGCAAATCACAGGAGGGGGAGAGACGCCATCCTGAGTACAGACGCGGCCGCTGTCCCAAGGGCGCTCAGCTGCGAGTGCAGTCCGCGCGGCACATGCTTGTGGTCTGGCCAACAGTGAGGCGTCAGCAACAGCGGGTGCGTGGCCGACGGACATTCCCGCACACCAGGGGCTCACCAGTGCAAACGCCGCCAGAAGGTTTGGGAGCACGAACATCGCCGTCCCCACGGCGAACGACCCGAACGTTAGCGCCACGCCCAGGCCCGCAAACATGAGGAACGGGAACAGCATCGCTGTCATCGCGAACCCCGCCGTGGCGACGGTCGCGCCGACAGCGAGCGCGCCGAACGCGGCGGTGATGACGAGGGGCCCCATGAAGGCCGCGATGCCGAGGAAGGCGGCAGCGGGGAGGGCAAACTTCCAGACATCGCTCTCAGGGACCTCCACCTCGCGCTGCTGTATGCGCATGCGGTAGCGGCGCCCGCGACCGGCGCCGGTGCCGGCACCGTCGGAGGCGTCGTCACGCCATGAAAAGTCGAAGTCGTCGCGGCGCGGGCGCCGGCTGGCGGCCGCGACGGCGGGACGTGCAGGCCTGCGCGCGTGCGG
>NW_014011497.1:0-10373 GCF_000611645.1 Monoraphidium neglectum
AGGCCTCCCCGCGCCGGAGCGAGCAGATCACGCGATCAGCGATTAGTGCCTCCCGGGCGGAGTCACCTGTGTTGTCCGCTGAGCGTCGCAAATGTGTCGTAGTGATTTTACATTAAATAATTTAGCGAGCTGGCTTGCTTTGGTTGGCTGGTTTGCTTAGCGCGAGTGAGACAGCTGTGTTGGCCGGGCAAACCTCTGCAACCTGCCGGTGCGCCATTGAGATGTGATGACGTAACTTGTCACGATGAACCGCAAGGACAGTAGAACCTCAGTCTGTAGTTAATTCAGAAGCTAGTGAAGGGCATGGCGAGGCCGGCGTGAGTCGCGGCGTACTTTCTGTGATGTACTGCTGTACCACCCCCAACCTCCGCATGTGGCCAGGATGCATCCATATGGACCTTGCAAGCTCCTTTCAAAATGACTTGCAGATCCATCTGCTAGGATTTGGCGCTTTTGAAGTGCTAGAACCCACAATGCTCGTCATAAAAAATGCCGTGCTCCTCACAGCACTCAGGTATGCTCTCCTCAGCCTTGGTATGTTCTGACAAGCCGCAGCACGCCTCCAGCGCACAGCTATACCGGCACTGGCATTGGCCGTGTATGGGGCTTGGCTGTGTTGACCAAGCATCCGAGCTAATGTCCTCGACATTCATGGCCCGAACCATTCAAAAGTCACTGCAAGGGTGCTCAGGACTCGTGCTGCGGTGAATAGGGCAGCAGGATGGGTGTGTCCCTCTTTGGTTTTGACGTCTGGCACAGGCCGGCGCCTCCAACTCCGCAAACAGCAGCACATCGTGTGTGCTGCATGAGCTCAGCTGTGTCAAATGAGTCAACTCAGTATTCCTCTAGGGGACGTTGCGCTGCCGAGGTCGCACGTGCGGCCGTGACTAATGCCTATTATTTCTCTCTACACTATAAAATCCATATGCATCCGGATAAGATATCAGAAATGTTGTGATCTCGATCTCGGCGAGCGCTCTTTTTTGCATATCCACATGGCGCATTGGGCTACGTACACTTCTTCTCAATTGCACCCCCACGCCCGTGCGTTGAAAGCAGGGCGACCTACTACTTGCGCCAGTCCCTGCACCCAGGCGCGCTGCTGCTCCAAACGCTGGCGGCGCGCGCCTGGCAGCTGCAGAGCGACAGGTGGCGCAGGTCCTGCCGAAGGTGATGTAGCAAGCACTAGCAGGCCATCGCAGCCGCCTCAACCACAGAAAGCGCCGCAGGTGCGCTCGCTGTCGCCCGCGCAGTCGCGTTGCTGGGCATTAGCCATCCTCCCGCAGTCCATCGCCCTGATGAGCAGCACACGGTGCACCTCAGCCCGCCTCCCTTCCTGCGATGCCACCCCAGTGGGAGCGATTCATGGGCTTTGTGGCCGCAGGGGATGCAAAAGAGGCGTGGCTGAGCATAAGGTGCGCCGCGGGGTGTTTGGCGCTCTCCGACGGCGGCAGCTTCTCACGTGACTCACCTCTCCTTTGGCTGTCCGCCCTAAATGCGACACATCTCCACCTCACGCCCAACACCTTTGCACTTGGTGCTGATGCCAGTGCGTCCACTGGCAAGTCCTTCACATTTGTGTTGCTCGCTGCTTCGCACACCGCAGTGCGACGGTCCTCACAGTGTCACTCCCCGCAGCCGTGCTCGCGGCGGCGCTGCACGGCAGCTTGTGGGGCGGCGCGCCGCCGGAGCCCGTGGCGGTGTTGGGGGCGGCAGCTGCGGCGGGCGCGGCTGTAGCGGCCGCCACTGAGATTTGGAAGATGCTTGAGGGGTTTCAGGGCTGAGGCTTCTAAGGATTGTGGTGGCTGCCTCAAGACAGCTGTGGTGTTTGCTGGTGCATTGCTGACTGGTATGAGAAATCAATGGATTGCCGAACCCATGGGTGGCTTGCGAACTTTCCTCGCTGTTGACTGGTCTGCCTGCCCCGAGGCACTCTGTTTGCTCGTTCCTGCCTGCCGCACCGTCCTGCAGCCATCACCAACGTAGCAGAAGGGTTACCCACAACGATCAGCCACAAGCAGGAACATTGGCAGCCGCCCGCCTCAAGCCAGCGCAGGCCGCAGGCGTGCATGCCAGTGCGCCAGCAGGACACGAGAGGACTTTAACGCGTCATCGATAACAACAAGAGCGACGAGGCCAGGGGTGGAGGGGCATGTGAGGGGCAGCCGTGGGGGGGGGGGCAGTCCAAAGTAAGGGCCCTCGGGAGGCCAGGGCGAACGCCCGCCAGCGAAAGAATCATTGCCTGTCACAATACAAAAGGCCGGAATGTTCTTACAGCACACACAGCCATCCTTCCTGGCTGGATTCTTTCGGTACAAAGCTGTAAATGACCAATGCATAGCCTCACAATCCACGGTGATCACGCACATCGGGGCTTTGCACCTGTCTGCACATCTGGTGGCACCGACCTCTGCTGGCCCCCTTGGTTGATTTGAGATTTTCCATTGCCATATCACGTGTGCCCCCTTGATCCACACTCATACACTGCACTCACGTCAACGATTCACGATCTAAAAATTGTCTTCAGGGACTTCACACCCTCATAATCACGCCGCGTTCATCACGCCGCGGCTGCCGCCCAGCGGCAATGGACCCGGTGACCGGCGGGGGCTCAGCGACATGCGCCGCAGCCGCGACGTCAGCCGCTCCGGCGTGGCCAATGTGCGGCCAGAGCCCACGGCGCGCATGATAAGGTAGCCCACCCCCACCATCGCCGCGACCGCGTCGTCGGTGCCCGCAAACACCTGCCACGGCCGCCATGGCCCCGCCTTTGCCTCGCTGGATGCAACAGCCACCGCCGCGCGGCCGCGCGCGGTCGAGACGTCCAGCAGCGCTGCAGCGTCGTCACCCTCGCCTCCCTCATTCCCCTCTTCAAATATGTTGTCGGCTCCGACGCTGTTGCCGCGCATCCCGCCGTGCGCCCCGCGCTTTTGCTTCTTCTGCCCGGTCTGCAGGCTTGGGGACCGCACCAGCTCCCCAGCCCGCGCGCCCCGGACCGCGCTGCCCGGCGTCGCCGGCGCCTCCTCGCCGCGCGCCGCGGCGGCCAGCGACGGCGAGTGCTGCAGCGCGCCGAGGGAGGCCATGCGCTGCAGGCTGAGCTCTGGGGTGTCGCCAATGATGTCAGAGTCTGGGGGCGCGGCGAGGCAGGCTGCAAACTGTTTGTCGTCCTCCGTCATGTCACCGCGGGCCACATGCTGCAGCTGCGGAGCCCTGTGTGCGAGTGTCGGTGTGAGAGAGTAAGTGAAAGAGGCAAACAGGTGAAGCGTGTGTTTGCGTGTGATTGTGTGTAATCTTGGGTGCGTGTGTGTTTTCTTTGTGTATCTCTGTGTGTGTGTGTGTTTGTGCACAACAATGTGGTTGCATGTGTGTGCACATGTGCGTGCATGTTCTTGTGTTATCAGCTTAACACAGCACCCGCTGGACGCCACATCCCCGCCTCACCCAAAGGGGGTGCCATAGGCCTCAATTTTGCAGGCGAAGGCGTGGTGCACCGGCACGGCCAGGGTGGACTGCAACACCACCTCCTCCTCCATGGAGGCGCGCATCAGGTTCAGGGAGTCCAGGACTGCGACAGACACCTGGGCGTCGAGCGGGTTGGCGCAATGTTAGTGAGTTTGCCTGCGTATGCATCTGTGTACATGGGTGTGTGTGTGTGTGTGTGTGTGTGTGTGTGTGTTTGTGGCATGTGTGTGTGTGAGAGAGTGGAGACCGTGCAGCTGCCTGCTGCTGCGATTTTGTAAGGATATTTGCATGTGAATATGTCTGGCGAGGTGCAGGAGCTTTGTAAGCCTCCTGGGTCCATCAATGCTTCAAGCTGGGGTGCTCTCAGAGCGCGCCAGGGCAGTGCACGCGCTTCTTAATTCAGCCCTCATTGCCCCCCAGGGCCCCACGCGCGCGCGCCGCGCCGCCAACAGGGCCCCCTGCGCACATCGAACAGGGGCAGCGCGGCCGGCGGCTGCAGCAGCCTGAGGCCTTTCGAGAGGGTCGCCTGGCGCCCGAGGCGGCGGCCAGGCACCACGCCAAGCGTCGGCCTGCGAGTGTGGGCGTGAGTGTGCCCAGGAGGGTGCCCAAGCAAACAGTGAATGCAAAGAACGATGGACAAAACGCAGGCCGCGGCCGACACAAGGGCCACGATCAACGTTGGGCCGCCGCGAGCGACTCTGACTACCGCAACTACTGACAGGAAACAGCACCCTAGATGGCAGACCCTCCGTGATGCCCCCCCGACCAAACAAGCGGCTCCCCCATGCAAATGCCCCATGCAGCTGCCCCATGCAGCGGCAGCTATACCCCATGCATGCCGCAGGTCCTCACGCGGTTCCCAGCCCCACCGCCGCGCGGGCCTCGCCGGCAAGTGTGCCGCGCGCCAGGTTGTGCGAGCTGCCGCTCGCCGCGCGTAGCGTCGCGATTGTGCTGTGACGCGCGTCCATGCTGCGCGGCCTGCTCCGCTTGCACACGTGCAGCCCCACAGCGCAAGCCTCGAAGGACTATTGCTGTTGACGTTGGGTGGTGGTTGGGAGCGCTTGGGTGCGGATGCGGGCATGCTGCGGAGCGGTTGCGACGAGGTTCGCGGTGCGAGTCATCAATGCACAGGGAAGCTCAGGCAGCCTGCTGGGGCCCCAGGCATTGCCATCGCGCATGCAGCAAACATGCCGCGGCCCGCTTCAGGATATCCTCAGGCGGCTGTGTTTCCCCCCGCAGCGCTTCCCTCTGGCGCACGGGATAAACGCAGAGCCCGCCTCCCAGTGCACGCCTCACCACGCCCGGCGTGCCGCCTGCGACCCTATATGATATCAGATTACTTTGATGATCCACTCACGAGCCGCTCTCGGAGATCCCGGCACGTCGTTGGTGCGAGAGGGGCACAGTGAGCACTGCTATAAGAGGTGCAGTGTGTGATATTTATGCATGTGAAGTTTATTCCCACGAGCCTAATAAGTGGGGACGCCGCTGCCTAAAACAGCGACCCCTCATGAGCAGCGAGCCGGCCGTCATCGCTGGGGTTGTGACAGGTGTGGATGGAGTCCTGCTCGCAACCTGATGTGCTATTACAGTGTCTGCGCGCAGCATGCAACCATGCAGGCTGGTGATCACAGGGTCATGATCGCCACGCCCATATCCCCTGCAAGTGTGAGTATGCCTCACGGACTGCCCCCCAGGCTCCCGTCCCCGCTACACCCACGGTCCACCCCACCGGCGTCAGGGGCGGCCCGGTGCAGGTGGGCGAGTATCACGGAAAATTTACCACCGCTATCATCCTGTGCAGGGCAGCGGTGACCAGCTGCCAACTTTCCAGCTGCAAAGTATGGTACCCGAGCAGGGCATCAGCCACAACTGGTGTGCTATTATATATGCAAGGAATGACAAGGCCCTCTGCGGCGACTCATCACCACCCAAAAAGACATGGCAGTCAGCCCTGGACACGCATGTGCAACACTCTGCAACCAACCATTCAACGACCAGCAAAAGAGAGCAGTCACACAGTGTGAGCGAGGCCCAACACCTGAAACGCCTGATTGAGTTCACCGAGGCAATGCACAAAGTGCAAGAGCAAGCGATGCGCGCTGCCTAATGACAGGCGCTTTGGCTTGATGCAGAACAAGGGCTCCAAGATGCTGCACTGCAGTGCACGCTCCCAAAAGCCTCAAAGGCTTGTCGCAGCGCCCACACGCAGGCATCACATTTGTATGACAGTCACAGATGCACCGACTGCGGTGGGTGCTTTCCAGCCGCCTGCTGTGTCACTCATCGGGCGGCCAACAAGTCTGCTGTGGTGTACCTGCCTGCCGGGTCCGAAGCCGCCGGTATGCAGCTTGCAGCACCGCCAAAATGCGAACCACCTTGCGCCTAGCCTCGACAATGAGCCCTGCGCAGCTCACGCGCTGGCGGCCGGCGGCCACCCCTCCAGCCGCCGCCCCTGCTGCATGCTAGCGGTGCGCCGCAGCCCCGTCGTGAGCCGCCCGAGTGCGTGCGGCGCACGCCGGCTGAAGCCCGCAGCCCGCATTAGGAGGTAGCCCACCCCGACCATCGCTGCAACCGCATCCTGGACCCCCTCAAAGGCCTGCCACGGCGCACCGCCCGCCGCCTTCGCCGCGGCCGCGGCCGCGGCGATCGCGGCGCGGCCCTGGCGCGTCGCGACGTCCGGCCGCGCAGCGGCCGCGGCGGCGCCCTGGTCGCCCTGCGCTGCGTCGGGCTCGGCCCGCCCGTCGCTCGGGCTGAGGTCGCCGCGCCAGTCCGCCTTTTTCGCCTTCTTCTGGACCTGGACGCTCGGCGTCCGCAGCAGCTCCGCGCTCCTCGTGGCGCCGCCGCCCCTGCTCAGCGTGCCGGCCGGCTCCACCTGCGCCTCCTGCTGCCCGTGCGCCGCCTGCGCCGCCTGCGCCGCGCCGCCGCCCTGCGGCCGCAGCAGCGCGCCGAGCGAGGCCATGCGCTGCAGCGAGAACTCCGGCCCCGCCGGCGCGGCGTCGAAGTCGGGGGGCGCGGCTAGGCAGGCCGCAAACTGCTTATCACTTTCAGAGGACAGCTTGCCTTCCACAATCGAGTTGAGGGACGGCGCCCTGCGCACGGCAGCGCCACCGAGGATTGCGCCGCGGCGCCGGCTCGTCGGTTTGCGTTGGACACAGGAATCATCACCCAAAAAGGGGTTGACGTGCGCAAGAAAACACCAGAGCTTTGACAGCAAAGATTATAGAGGGCTGCAGGGGAGGGTGTCGCCCGATGCTTTGACTGTGCAGATCGCGCCCCTGGCCCCTTCGAGGGCAGGGAAGCAACGAGCTCAGCAGGAAAGGGGGGGGGGGCGGGGCTCACGCAAAGGGCGTGCCGTAGGCCTCAATCCTGCAGGCCAGCGCCTGGTGGGCCGGCACGGCCAGGGTGGACTGCATCACCACCTCCTCCTCTATTGAGGCGCGCATCAGGTTGAGCGAGTCTATCACGGCGACAGACACCTGTGCGCGTTGGGATTGGAGGGTTCTGAGGGTAAGGGAGGAAATGCTTAGGCTGTTCTGTTGTTGCCGCAACCTCATGCAAGGTGATGAACCTCGGTTGCAGTAAGCGACAGGCGGCTAGACTGATTTGTCTGTGGGCAACTTGCTTTCGCATGGAGAAAAATGGGGGGCGCGGAGGTTGTAACGGTCATTGGACGCACAGCACGTGCACGCAACAGCAGACGTGATCAGCGCGCGAGCCGCGCACGTCGAAGAGCGGCAGGGCGGCGGGCGGCTGCATGAGCCGGTAGCCCTTTGCCAGAGTGGCCGTGCGGCCGAGGCGGTGCCCCGGGACCACCCCCAGCGTCGGCCTGCATGCATGCGCAGTCAGGAGCAGGGCGGAGGGGACGACGGCTCGGTTTGGACGGGAGCATCTTTGCGCCCCGCAAGTGTGCGGAGGAGGAGTGTATGGGGCGGCGGATCCGCTGGTGGCACGGTCTGGTCAAGTGCTGAAGTTGTGCAAACCACAAACCCCGCGCCGCCCCACGCCCCGGTCACCAGCACAAAGAGTTCCAGGTACCCCCGAGGCACACTAGTTCGAAATCACGCAGCCCAGGCCGCCGGTGCCTTCGCAGACCTTGCCAAATTTCGGATGGCGTCCCTAAAACCTATTTGTGCCCCCCATCGGCCCCCCGGGCGCCCCGCCGCCGGCTCTGACTGTCGGACCCCCCCGCCGTCCGAAAGACGTGAAGATCATATCAGTCAACGCGCTGCAAAGGAGCGGGCGCACCAGCCAGCCACCAAACGGGCCTGCGCACGTGCGCGCGCCTGCACGGCAGCCCCTCCCCCTCCGAGCTCACCCCATGTCTCCGCCCATGGCGGCGCCGGGCTTGACCTCCGCCGCGCCGCGGCTGAGGGCGGCCAGACCCTTGGCTGCCCTCAGCGTGGCGACAGTGCTGGAGTGCTGCTCCATGGCCAATGGGGCGCGTCAAAAGCGGCTCTGGGAGAGGATTTGTTGCCGCTTGTCTGGCTGTTACGCTGCCAGCTGCTTGGGTGTGCTCAGGCGCCGGCCTGCAGCCGGTGTTGTCCAGCCGCAATCGGCCTGCAATGATCGGCAAGGGGGCAGTCCAGGGAGCAAAGGGGCGCGGGTGTTGGCGCGGGGGTCATGGGCTGGTGCTGTGTGCCACGCACAGTTGCTGCGTATGCGCAGGCAGCCTCCATCCCAGCTCTCGCCTCTGCTGTTGGTATCGAGCAAACCCACCACGCGCCCGCGCATCTTGGCATCGCCGCTCTGACAGCAACCACTGCTTCTTGCTGTACACAACGCCGGCATAAGGCACGCACCTGATAGCCTATATCGTGGCAAAATCTATGGATGAGATACACGCCCGGCTCGGGGCGGGCTCTCTGTGCGTGATCGGTGTCGCAAATGCTGAAGCACGATTCCGGAGGGGTTTCGTTGTGCACTACGAATGTGTCTCAGGTTCAAGAAGCACTGTATTGTACGCCAATAGTCTCCACGAATGATTACGCACTGCACTGCGGCACTGCCTCGCAGGCGGCACGCACCCACCCGCCCCTCGCGCCCACGGCGTCACTCCACCTCGCATCACGCCGCTGCATGGCTGCCGCCGTCACCACATGCTGCCGCCCAGCAAATGGCTGCCGCCTGCATGGCTGAACTCACACCACATCATAAGGGGCGACCGCCACCAGGCAGCACCAGCCCAGCACCCCAACACGCGACGGATGACCGCCGCTTGTAGCCGGCCTCATGAGCAAGCCCTCCCCAGGAGCTTGTCGCCCGGCCGATAACGTGTCAGGTTACATATCGTGCCAATGCCCTTCACAGGGGTCAGGAACGCAACTCAAACAATGGCAGCACCTGGCCGCAGCAAAGGCGGCACGTCGCGTACAGAGCGGCTGCAAGCATTGCTGTGCAACGAGCCCGCAACCACCCATAAACTCAAGCCTGGGCGCCCGGCGCAAGAGGCAATCATGATACACGCCCGACCAATAAATCAGAGCAACACACGGATGCAAGAAACCCGACAACACAGGTGTGCTCCACAGATTGGCACCACGCAGCGAACAAGTGCTGCACCAACCGGTAAGATGGAAGCATCCCGCAGCCGGCCACGGGCCTGCCAACAATCCACATGCTTGCCTGGCGTGCAGGAGGGCGAAAAGCTAGACCTTGGACTCGCCATGTGCACCCCACCATCTGGCGCCGCATGGCGAACCGTGGCCAGCGAGACGGCTGTCGGCGCCGCCGCGTTCCTGCCGCCCAGCGGCGGCGCACTGCCCGCTTGGCCCGTCACTCAAAGTTGGGCTGGAGGGTGCGGCCAGAGGCCGGGGGTGGGGAGGGGATGGGAGGGGCGATGAGGGGATTGTACGAGCGCCGGGGCCGGCAGCGGCTGCGGGAGGGTGCGGCAAGGCGGCCCCGGGACTGAAGCCAGCTGCCTGCAGCCAACTTCACGCCCCCCCCCCCTTGTCGCGATCGCCCCACCCGCGTCGAGCGCTCGCTCGCCGAAGCCCACCAAACAAACGACAACACTCCCAGCCGCCCTCCTCTGCCCGGCCTTCCGCGCACACGCCAGCGGAGTTCAAGTCCCCGCGCCGCCGCCCTAGCCCAGCCAGGTCGCACTCGCCACTAGCACACACGTGTGCATGCACGGCACCCCCAGGTGTGCGCCCCACCCCCTGCCCCCCACCTGGCCTATGCTGGCGCGCAGCCTGTTCCAGGCCTTGCCGCGTGGGTCAATCTTGCGGGGCGCCTGGATGACCACCGGGATGGGCAGATACACGTAGTGCGTGTTGACCAGGCCTGGGTTTTGGGGGGGGCGCAGCGCAGCAAGGGGCATAGCATTGATTCACAGACGATGAGTTGAGATAGATCAATTCCCGTTTGGCACGTGCTTAGCGGCGGCTGGACTGAAGGTGGTTAGGGCCAGGCACTGGCTTGTGCTGAGAGGGTTGGTTGCAGGGCGCCGAGGGGGGGATCTGACGGCGTGCGACCGTCACACTCGCCGCTGCCGCCGTCCCGTAACGCCGCACAGGATTCGAACCGGGTGGGGGCGGCGCCTGCTGAGCTGGCGTGCCCCGAGGCCGCCAGGGCTGGAGGGGGGAGGATCTCCCGGGGCCCGGCCGTGTTTGGCAGCCAGACGCGCTGCGCTGCCAATATGTTGGTACCCAAGACAAACCCCCGGGAGGATGCGGGGACCCCTCACAGATCATTGCGTTTCTGCACCGGTGCGCAACAGCGCTGAGAAGGCAAGGCGGCTTGCTGATCGGAGGGTCTGCCCCTGCTGGCGCCTCACCAACGGTGATTCCGGTGTAGCCCGCAAAGGCCGCGTGGACCGCGTTGTGCGCCAGGATCTTGCAGTAGATGCGGTCGTTGGAAGTCGTGGGGATCGACCTGGGTTCAGGTAGTATTTGTGTGTGGGCGATGAT
>NW_014011496.1:0-692 GCF_000611645.1 Monoraphidium neglectum
GGCTCCGCCGAGCCCGAGCCGCCGCCCACTGTGGCGGCCGGGGACGGGTGCGAGCCGCCGCCGGCGCTGGCGGCATCCCTGTCATCGTCGTCGCCGCTGCCGCTGCTGCTCTCGCTCTCGCTCTCGCTTGAGCTCTCGCTTTCGCTGCTGCTCTCGCTGTCGCTGCCGCTGCTGCTGCTAGATTCGCTGCTGCTGCTGCCTGCGCCGCCCTCAGAGCGGCCGCCAGCAGCCGGGCCTCCCCCAGTGCCTCCCGGCGCCGCGTCCGGCTGCCGCGCCTCCCCTTTCGAATCGGCACCATCACCGCCGGCACCAGCGCCAGGGCCGTCCTCACCGCTGCCGAGCGTGGCGCCGCCGCCACTGCTGGCGCCTCCGTCGCTAGCGCTGCCGCTGCCGCTGCTCGTGCCGCTGCCGCTGCTGCCGCCGCTGCCGCTACCGCCCGCCTGCCCAGACCCGTGGCCTCCGCCGCCGGTCCCAGCCTGGTTGGCGGCCGCCCCTTCGTCGCCGTCTGCCGGCTGCTTCCTGCGGCGCCGCCGAGGCTGCTGCTTGCCCCCGTTTTGCTGCTCCTGCTGCTGCTGCTGCTGCTGCTGCTGCTGCTGCTGCTGCTGCTGCTGCTCCTGCTGCTGCTGCTTGGGGGCGCCCTGCTTCGACTGGCGCGCCGCAGCCTGCGGCGTGGCGGCCGCCCCGTCCGCGCC
>NW_014011496.1:911-5785 GCF_000611645.1 Monoraphidium neglectum
CGTCCGCGCCGCCCGCCGCGGTCTTGCGGCGCTTCGCCGGCGGCGTCGGCGCCTCCGCCCCCGCCGCCGCGGAGGGGGGCGCCGCTGCTGCAGGCTGCGCCGCTGCGGCGCGCGCGGCAGCAGGGGTCGGCGCCGGGCTGCCCGCGGTGGGGCCGCCAGCACCCTCCGGGATAGTGCCCTTGGGTTGCTGCGCCGCGCGCCGCCGCTTCTTGCCCTTCTGCTGCTCATTGCCACCCCCGACCTCAGCCCCTTCCCGCGTACCCGCCGCGCCTGCAGCCTCGCCCGCCGCCCCCGCGGCCTGCTCCAGGAGTGGCCCGAGCTCCAGCGGCCCCCGCCCCGGCTGCTCCCGCCGCCGCTGCTGCAGCAGCCGCGCAGCGGCCGACCCGTGCGCAGCCAGCGCCGCGCGCGCGCGCTCGGCGCTGCCTGCCGCCGCCGGCGACCGCGCCTCCAGGCCGTTGCAGGCCGCCGCCGCGGCGCCGCCGCCGCCGCTCCCGCCGGCACGGCTGTCGGAGACGCCGGCTGTGGCCACGCCCACCACTTCGATTAACAGCTCGTGCGCGCCCGCCTGGCCAGCGCCATGCGGGCTGCCCGGTTGCGAGCGGCGCGCGCGGCGGTTGCTGCGCGGCGCGGCGGCGGCATGAGGCGTGGTGTTGGCCGCGGCCGCCGGGTTTTGTGCGGGCCGCGGCGGCTTCTCAGCGGTCACGGCGGCGTTAGCAGTTGTTGGCGCGGCATGCTTGCTCTGCACATGCTCCTCGTGCTGCTGCTGCTGCTGCTGAGGTTGCTGCTGCTGTCCCTTCTTTTTCTTCCGCTGCTTTTCCTTTTCTTCCTTCTTAGCCTCCTGCTGCTCCTGCTGCCCCTCCTCCTGCTGCTGATGCTGCTGCCCCTGCTGCTGCTCGGGCGTTGGTGCACCGGCCGGCGGCGAAACAACCTCCTGGCCAGCTTGCGGCGTCTTGCGGAGCGACCTGTGCCTCTTCAACTTCTTGCCGCCCCCGTCCTGTGTGGATGGCGGGGTGCCGTGGCCAGTGCTGGTGGCCACGCCCTTGGCCTCGGTGGCTGCATGGGGCGCAGGGCCGCGGGCGCCGTCGCGCCGAAGCTCGGCTGGAGGGGAGGCGCCGCCGCCGCCCTTGGCAGGGGAAGGCTGCCGCTGCTGCTTCTGCTGCTTCTGCTGCTGCTGCTGCTGTTGCTGCTGCTGCTGCTGCTGCTGCTCGACCTTGCGCCTTTTGGGCTGCGGCGTCGCCGACGCGGTCTGGGCGCCCGGCGTGCCCGCCTGCGGCGTGCCCGCGGCCTGCTTGACGGCACCCGGAGACGCGGCCGCCCGCTTCGCCTGCCCCGCCGCATGGGCCTGCTTGTTGTCGGGGCTCCGCGCGCGCTTGCCGCCGGGCCTCGGCGGCTTGCCCGCCGGCCGCGGCGGCTTGCCGCCGCTGCGGACGGCCGGCGCAGCTGTGGGCGCGCCGCCTCCGCCGGCGCCTGCTTCAAACAAATCGAGGCTGGCTTTGAGCTCGGTGTAGTGAAAAGGCGGGAAAACGTCTGCGTTTGATGGAAAAATTGGCGCCGCGGTCGAGAGGTGGGCATGGTTAGGGGAGGCCTGCACCCTGCCGCGTTGATTCCCTCTCCCCTTTGGGGCGGCGCGAGCCTGCCGAAGTGCTATGGCTTGAGCTGCGTGCGAGCACACGGGCTTGGCGGTGGGGCAGCAAGGGCGGAGGTGCCGCTGTGTGCCAATGCGCAGGGGCAGCACTTGCCTGAAATGGCTGACGTGTTGAGCTGGCTGGAGAGAAACACGGGGGCGCCCGCCACCAAGTGCCACAGCCCCTTCACGCGCGCCCGCGGCTTGGGCGTGCCGAGGGCCTCGCCCACCGCCCCCTTGATCGCGCCTGCAGTAAGGTTGGGCGTCGGCAGGCGAGCGGGCCGGTGGGGGGGAGCGGGCGCCGGCGGGGGCCGAGGGCGGCGGCAGCGGCGGCGAGCGCGGCGGGGAGACGGGAATGGTGCAGCAAGGCGGCGGCTGGGCGTCGCGCGCAGCACCCTCCTTCTGCAGGGCGCGAAGGGGTCGAAACGCTGTGTTCAAACCTCAAGCACGTACCTCGAAGGTCTTGGAGCGTCTCGCTTCCGCTCAGCACCAAATACAGCGCGCTCTCCGTTGCTCCGGCCGTGTCTACCACGAAGCGCCTGCAGCTAGAGCCAGTATAGACCTTATCATCACTACTTGATTTTGGACCGCCTGTGGTCGCCATGCTGGGCTGTGTTAATCTGCTTGCGTGCTGCTCGCGCAGTGCGAGCAGGGGTTCCTTCACCCAATCATTGCAGCAACAATTTTGACTGGAAATTATGGGCGCTCGCATCCAGTGGAGGGCTTGGGTGTTGTTCTCGGCAGGTGCAGCGGCAGCTGCATCGCCAACAGCTTTGCCGTGACGCAACTCCCTGCACTGATGAGACCGATCGAGACGAAGGCCGTCAGAGCCAGTGCCCTCATTTCCTTACCTCAATATCTCCGGCCTGCGGGGCTGAGCACGTGCGTGGACCTGTCCAAAAGGCGCGAGCAAGGGGGTGCAGCGCATAGAGCTGGGAGGTGGACCGTCCCAGACGGCCGCATTGGGGGGGAGGACTCCCAACGGAGCGTCCCAGTACGGGCTTGCCTCGTCATGCCCCAACTGCAGGGACACTCCTTATTCTCTCGCAGCCAGCCATGTTAAGCTCCGCAAGCCTTGCGAGGCGCTCCGCACCGCACAGAAACCAATCACCTGGGCACCAGAAACGTTTGTTACACGGGGTCACGTAGAAGGTTTGTGGGCGCCCCAAGCTTGATTGCGTGGTCAGCCTAGCTGTTTGCGCGGCCTTTATTTACCATGTATATCAGTGTTTTGATCACTGCCCTGGTTGTCCCAGCGCATAAGGCGATGAGAGCAGGCACCCAGGGGTGCGGGTCTGGTAGCAGGTCGTCATATGCAGCAGGCCACTCGTGCATCGCCAGCCTCCCGCCAGCCAACACCCAAGATTGCTACCGAATGGTGAGCGAAGCGCAGTCAAGAAGGGCCGCTGGCGGGTGAGTATGCTGTGACCCGGCACCACTGATGCCAGGTACGCAGGTGTTGGTGTTGTGTGCATGCGGTCTATGTCAGCGTGTCTGAGACGAGCTCGACAAAGGAATATGATTTCATAATCCATTGCTCTGATCACGGTGGCTCGTTTGATCGTTTTCCCTCTGTTCAAGAGCCGCGCGAAACGGGTGATACCGAGTGACACGAAGTGAGAACACAGCGAATCGATGGCGCTGCGAATGGCTAATCGGCGTATCATGAGGCGCTAATAATCCAATTTGAGTAGCACCCCGCTTCACGGGTGATGGCGTCTCGGCGAGAAGCAGCAGGGCTCTTGCTGCTTCTTCTGGCGGTCATAAATTCAGTGGGAGCGATTCAACAGATTGATGAGTATCCCTCGCGGCGGCTGAAGGGGTTTGATGCCACGAGCAGCGTGGAGAGTAGCAGCAGGTCGAGGTCGCTCAAAAATGGAGGACCGGGAGGGCTGCTGTTGGCCCGTGCAGCACCAGCCGTAGTGCTGCCCGTTCGCCCTGGCAGCGGTGGTGTCGCGACCGACGCATTGGGCCGCCTGCCCACCACGCCTGGTGGCGTGCCGGTGATCAACGGCGTCCTGGTGACGCCGCGCGGCAAGCCGCTCGTCGTGAGCGTGGGCACGCAGCGTGGCTACATACAGCACGCCGACGGCTCAATCACCATCCTAAAAGACACGCCTGTTGCAAAGGACGCGCAGGTGCTTTTGAGGGGGCGCCCCCTTTCTCATTGTCGGCAAATTTTTTGATGGATGGCGACCGAGTTGCGGCCCCCGTAGCTGCGGGGGTGCGGCTCGGGCCACTGGACCAGCGGCAGCGCGCGCCTGACCATGATGCACTAGGCTCTGTGGGCGCTTGCCTGCTGGGAGCGTGCACGCCCGCTACACGGCGGCGTGATGACGAAACACGCTTGCCATGTGAGGTCGAGAACGTACTGTACCGCTGTGCGTGGTTCCCGGCGTGACGGGCCCCACACCCCGCCCCTGGACCCTGGATTGATGCAGGGCCGCATCGTCATCCCAGGGGTCCCGCCGCTGACGAGGGGCCCCGCGGGCGCGGGGGCGGCGCCAGCTGCGCGGCCGCTGGCGCCGCTGGCGGCCGGGACCACGGGCGCGGCGGTAGGGCCGGCGGTCAAGCCAGTGTTCAAGCCACCAAGCGGCGTGCCCACAACAACGGTGATGACTGCGGGATGGGTGGTTGTGGGTTGGCTTTGGCATCACATTTCCTGCATGGGCATGGGCTACTTGGTGGCTCAAGCGGCTCACCCTGTCGTGTGCAACCCAAGCGCCGCTTCTCACAAGCCTGCAAAGCGGCTGATGCAAAGCAGTTGCGACCGTGGCACAAACTAGGACTCACGATGCGCGTTGGTCAATGCAAATCGCCATCCAGGTGATCATCCCTCCGGCTCAGCTGGCGCCGGCGCCAGCGGCGGCAAGCCCAGCGGCGGCGCCGAGCCCGCCGCCATTTGTGACGGTCCCGCTGCCGCCTCTGCTGCCCTCGCCACTGCCGCCGTCCCCGTCGGCTCCGTCCCCGTCGCCACCGCCGCCGTCCCAGCCGCCGCCAGCGTCGTCGCCATCGCCGTCGCCTCCGCCCCCCGCGGCGCCCCTCAGCCCCGTCATCATCCCTCTCAACCCCGTGGTCGTGCGCCCCAGCAACGCCACGGCGGCGCAGGCGCCAGGCCAGCAGCAGCCCTCCCCCGCGGCCTTGCCGGCGCCCGTGCCCCCGCCTCCAGCTGCCGCCGCGCCCAAGCCGTCACCCTCCCCGCCTGCAGCGGCGTCGCCCCAACCTTCCCCGCCTCCCTCCCCAGCGGCGG